>NC_054379.1:58477495-58594995 GCF_017654675.1 Xenopus laevis | reverse complement strand
ATGACTCCATGACCCCCCCACACAATTAGGTGATATTATTACACAGTAAATTACAACTTTAGAACTATTCAGTTTTGAATTAAAACACAAATAATACATGCCTTTGCTCCTCTTGAATAGATTCGAAACCTACAAGTTCAACTGTCTTCTTTCCAATAACCAGCTCTTCGTTCTGTTCACTTTTTAATCCATAACGTTTCCTTAGTGCAGCTAAGAAATCCACTCCAAAATTAGCTTTCTTTAGTCGAATAAAAGATCCTCCTGTAGGATGGCTGAAAAATTGTTAAAACAGCATTTCACACAAAACATTTTCATAAAACTTTGAGAGCTCTTTCAAACAGACAAAATAAAATATTTTTCAGTAATAAAGCTATATAACAAATGTTAGTGGACTTTGTTTGAATGTTTGCTAGCCATTTTCAGCCTCTTCATGAAGAGAACTAATTATGGAATATGCAACATATTGCTGTGATGGACTAGTTTATGGACTAGTGCGTGACAGGCATAACATTTCTCAACAAGAACTGTAGAAGCCGGAGGGGATGTATTGTGGATGACAGGTATATAATCTCCATTTTTTAGGTTCTAAAATCTAAAATACTTTAAGAGTAAGTGAGTACTTACTCTTTGTGAGTAAGAAGGAATTCACATAATGGTGATTTGCTGTTCACTGGGAAGAAGGGTTTCTCAAAAGAAAAAGGTCAGGCTGTTTCACTCCAGGGAAAGGGGACCCTGTATTGCTGAAGTGAAGCTACACGTGGGAGCTGCCTTGCATGTCACCGACTGAGACCAGGGTGTTTGAGCCCGTGAAAGAGTAGGAGCTACATGTGGGAGTTGCCTCACCTGCTGAATTCCCAGAGACCAGCCTGGTTTAGTTTTTTGGGGTATTGGTGACTCAAAATGCCAAAGTAAGGAACATTCTGTTGAACTTTTGTTGATGAATACAAGCTATTTTCTGTTGTCATTACTCTGCTGCTGCAAAAGCTTATTTGAGTTGGAAAAATAAACAGACTGTTTTCCTTCACTATGGAGTGGCCTGCATTTATGGTGCAAATCCCGCTGTGATTCCCCCAAACTTCACAGAACACAGGAAAGGGCAGGCTTTCATAGTCATTCAGCAGCAACTGCCGGTAATCATATAAAATATATGGTGCATTTAATATTTGAGGAATATCAAAGCTGCAACACTGGTCAGTTGTACATCTTTTTGGTTGCTATGGGTTACTGCTACTGGGCAAACTTTTTCGCCTTTTATTACATATGGAGGTAAATGTGTACATGTTATTAAAACCCTTAATCTTTTGAGTGCTGGCAGATCTTTGTACGAGCTAGAGCACGTATACGTGACTACGTTTTTAGTGGAATGTTCCAAACAGTTTAGCAGCTTACCTGCATGTAAAATATTTTGTTCCCTCATGAGTCCCATTGTGCTTCCCTCTCAAATGATTATCCCATTCGACTCCAAGCCAAAGCCCTATAAAACAAGTTTAAAGTTAAAATTATTGATTCCTGATTGACTTCTATTTATTCTGTTTTCTTCAATAGGCAATTGGGCAGCATCATACACCACAATACCTTCAGGTAAGGAATAAATATCCACATTAAAGGGAAATATGACATTTTCCTTATAGTGTTTATATCTATTAACAAAACAAATTGGCAGTGACATAAATGTCAAAGCCCCTCCCCCATACAAGAGAATTTGCAAAAACAGAAGGAAAAGTAGGAAGAGCACGTAATGGGCAGTAACAAAATGGTACCATGTGGTTCAGGCCTGGCCGTTGGGCCTGCTGCATGGCAGTTATGTCTATGGTAAAAAAATAAGATTTGAAAGTTTGAAAGTAATTTATGTCATATATATATATATCTATATATATATATATATATATATATATATATATATATATATATATATATATATATATATATATAGATATATATATAGATATATATATATATATATATATAGACAAATACAAGAGTCCTCTGCACTCAACCCATTATCAATATATTTAAGACAGAGACATTTTGTGCATACTGCTACTGAAAAATGCCTTACCCTTTAAACAAAACAGGGATTGTTTGTCCATATATTGCAATATATTTAAGCTGGCCAACTACGTCAAAGTCATCCCATATCTGGCCAGTGCTATGCTCAATTTTCATCTGATTCATTAAGAATTCTATTGCTTCATTATACATTTTACAAAGGGACTAAGTTTTACCTGCAACTTACTAGCTGCTTTCAAAGTAAAACTCCCAAACTTGGTTGCCCTTTTATTAGACACCAGTGGGATCACCTGACTATAGCTGGGAAGGGTGTATGCACAAAATGTCTCTGTCTTAAATATATTGATAATGGGTTGAGTGCAGAGGACTCTTGTATTTGTCTATATGTATTTTGTGGTCACAGCCTCATTGCACCCCCGCCTAATGGTTTTAAAAAATAGTGGTGAGCACAACTTTCCCTTCTTTATATATATATATATATATATATATATATATATATATATATATATATATATACACACACACACACATATATATATATACATATATATATATATACACACATATATACAGAAACGGCACTCACAGGATTTGTGGTACAAAAAAATTAAACCTCAATGTTTCGATCCCCCACAGGGATCTTCGTCAGGAGCAAATACAAACTAACACACAGACCCACCATCACCCCACCGGTAATAAAGGCTTATTTTGGCTCCTAAAGCTGTTGCCAGGCAACCATAGTGGCGTCCAGGTCAAATAATAAAGTGTTTTAAACATTGCCCAAAATGCAGGACGATAGAAAGTTATAGGGGAGACGGAGTAGGACAGAAAGAAGGAGATAAAGAGTCATGCAGCGATAAAGAGCAGAACACCGTTCTAGTCGTCAAGCCACTCCCCCTAACTCCTCTGGTAACTATTACAGTACATTGGTGGGCATGCGCAATAGCGCACCGTATCTCCATAGACGCACTCGTATACTGCCACTGGTTCTTATGCGGAAGCCGCTCATACTTGTGAGGCACCACAATTTCAGCCGCTATTGCAGCGGCCCCTAGCAACACACGTTTATTGTTACCATATATGGAGGCGGCCTGCCTCACATTGTTCAGTCATCATACTGAAAAAAGGAAGGGGAGAATACCCACTAGAAGGGGGAGGCACAAACCCCAAAGGGAAACCCCCACGGGGGAAATTTGAAACGTCAAATTCTGTAATTTTCCACTATTGCAGATATTTTGTCTGAATAGAAATAAATTACTCACATACATCTCTGTAAGTAAAATTGTTTCTTAATTGTTTGCATGTAAAAGATACTGTTTCAGTTTTTTGCAAAGTACAAAGTTTCTTTTTCATTGAGAATGGACACATTCATATGGACACAGCACATTAACACTGACACATGGTGGTGTAAAGAAATATTGCGCAAGTTATTTCAACAGAGAAGGAGAAAAAGCTTTAATTGACATTCCTAATATGGACTTATGAAGTCATCTTGGCGCCAGAATTCACTAATGGGGGAGGGTATTTAATTGTTACACTCACACTGCACAATATCCTTGAGAAAGGTCCCCATGTGGGACCGAAGCTTAGGATAAATTTAAAAAATGAGTGTGAAATAATAAATCAATTTATTCACAAACAACAGTGAGTGCTGATGCTTCATTGAAATTTATATAGCTATATAGTGGATAATGTACATTGTACACCCTTCACCAATGTTTGGACATAGCAGGAATCGCACAACATGTGGGTCCATGCTTACTGGAAAAGACTTTCCCCACCTCCATATGGGCAAGTGCTTCAAAATAGAGCACCGCCTGTCTTGCACCTCATCTTTTGTAATATACATAGTCACATGCCCATGTGGCTTGTATTATGTGGGTAAAACCGCTACCCCACTAAGCGACAGGATCGCCAATTACAGATCTGCCATAAGTAGAGCTGTGAAAGAAAAAAGCTTGAAACAACAAGGCTTGTATTATGTGGGTAAAACCGCTACCCCACTAAGCGACAGGATCGCCAATCACAGATCTGCCATAAGTAGAGCTGTGAAAGAAAAAAGCTTGAAAAAACCAATAGCCAGACATTTCCTGAAGATGGGCCATGTCTACCCACTTTTCGATGCATGGTGATCGATTTCCAACCCCAGCTCCCAATGGGTGGAAACAGGGATTTAGCCTTGCTCAGACATGAATCCAGATGGATATATCGCTTAGATACAGTAGCCCCCAGGGGACTGAATGAAACCCTCCCTTTGGGCTGCTTCATATGAACCATATTGAGGACATATGGGGACACTTAAAATTAACTGCTTCACGGACGTATAACTTGAAATCTCATCTCACTCTTATCTGAATATTACTTTTGTTGATTGTTTTGTTGCATTAACTAGCTACTTTGTAGCCTAATTTATTGCTACATGTGCAACGACCTAAAAAAAACTTAAAGGGATCCTTTCATCGGAAAACATATTTTTTTCAAAACGCACCAGTTAATAGTGCTACTCCAGCAGACTTCTGCACTGAAATCCATTTCTCAAAAGAGCAAACAGATTTTTTTATATTTAATTTTGAAATCTGACATGGGGCTAGACATTTTGTCAATTTCCCAGCTGCCCCTGGTCATGCGACTTGTGCCTGCACTTTAGGAGAGAAATGCTTTCTGGCAGGCTGCTGTTTTTCCTTCTCAATGTAACTGAATGTGTCTCAGTGGGACATGGGTTTTTACTATTAAGTGCTGTTCTTAGATCTACCAGGCAGCTGTTATCTGGTTACCTTCCCATTGTTCTTTTCTTTGGCTGCTGGGGAGGGGGGGGAAGGGAGGGGGTGATATCACTCCAACTTGCAGTACAGCAGTAAAGAGTGATTGAAGTTTATCAGAGCACAAGTCACATGATTTGGGGCAGCTGGGAAATTGACAATATGTCTAGCCCCATGCCAGATATTTGCCAAAATAAAAAAAAAATCTGTTTGCTCTTTTGAGAAATGGATTCAGTGCATAATTCTGCTGGAGCAGCACTATTAATTGATTTATTTTGAAAAAAAAAATGTTCCCATGACAGTTTCCCTTTAACTGTAACTCTTCACGAAATGCAAATGTATTTGGTTACTGATTGCCCTCTGTTATATTTATGTTTTTATGTCATGATCTTTCTGCTTATCTTCGCTTTAATCTTTGCACACATTGAATAGACCAGATGCCATCAGACATACGGGGGATCCGGTGCGCTTCCGCCCACACCCACCAATGTTCTGTGATAGGTCGGGTAGCCCGTCTGTAATATCTCCTGACAGTTACCAACTTACTGGAGTAGGGGGAGTGGCTTTACTACTGGTACGGTGTCTTGCTGTTCATTCCTCTACTGCTCTCTACCTCCTGTCTGTTTTCTGCCTATCCCTGTCCTCCTGCATGCTATTTTCCTCTACATGGACGCCACCATGGTTGCCTGGCAACAAGTTTAGGCGCCAAATCTAAGCCATCATTGCATAAAAATGTGAGGAACTAATCCTTTTTTAAAACAATCACTACATTTCAGGGGTATAAAAGTAATTGGACAAATTAAAAAAAGCAAATATATTGACAATAAAGGTTCTAAGCACATATTACATATACATTACATATAACAACTTACATTTCAATGACATGACACTAAATGTTATTGAATGGAAAAATCTAAAGGCTCTATGTTAAGCACACTTTAAATACACAACAATTGATCTCACATGACTCTCTTAGTCAAACTCAAAAACTAAAAATTACTGGATGTTTATCTGGATATTAGGGATGCACCGGATTCAGCATTCGGGTCGGGATTCTGGCTTTTTCAGCAGGATTCGGCCGAATCGAATCCGAATCTTAGGGACAGAGAGGGAAATCGCGTGACTTTTTGTCACATGACAAGGAAGTAAAAAATGTTTTCCCCTTTCCACCCCTAATTTGCATATGCAAATTAGGATTCGGATTCGGTTCGGTATTTGGCCGAACCCTTTGTGAAGGATTCGGGGGTTCGGCCGAATTCAAAATAGTGGATTCAGTGCATCCCTACTGGATATTAATTTTTAATTCACCTGGGGATTCAGTACAAAGCCTTATTAGACTAGCACAGTCTTTCTTATCTCAAAGCATGAAAAACAATTGCTGTGGCAATTTGCGCTGGTATACTAATCCTTAATAACATTTCAGACGTTGTTATCAAAATGTACAGAGAAGCAGACTAGCAAAAACTACATATTTTGCCATATGACAAAACCCACAATGACTAAACGGTTAAAAGAAATAAATTCTACCTGGTGTAGGAGGTACATTTCCAACGTAGCGTACTGTTGCATATTCTCCATCACAAATGATGCGTCTGCAGTTGGCATCACTTGGTACATTGGCATTCATTGTATTTGATGCAAGTTTTTCCACTAGAAAGACATAATAAATAGAATACAACTGAGTTCTGAATTACAAAACAAGTTAAAACGTATAATAAAAGATAAGCAAGTGTAGAACTGTAAAATGCAATCCAGGTGTATCTATCAGTCTCTAATAGGGAATTCAGTTATCAATAAATGCACTTAAGGGGAAAGTAAAGTTTTAGCTATCGTATTGCAATGCCTTTAAAGTGGCTGTTTACCTTCATCCAGTCATTATTTTCATTTCTATTATTAAGTAGATATAAAGTCTAGCTCATCGGCCAAATGTGAAATCAGTGTATTTGACAGCCATGCCCCCTACTATGTGCAGAAGGAGCCAATTGGAAATCTCTTTCCATTTGCAGGTTCAAGGAAATTAAACATGAAAACCATTAGATCATGCTTCTTATGAAGCATCTAGAGCTGGTCCACAGTCTCTTTCCTACCCTTCTGCCTGGCCTGGAGACAGCCACTAAACTTATGTGTAAACCTGCTGCACGGATGGCGAAGTGAACTGATTTGGGGATGGGCAGACTGATGACTGAAAAATATTATGAACTGGGGCGGCATAGACCAGAGTAATGCTTTACTGGTGTGGTTTAATTTGGGATTCAGATATTGCATCCATAAAACTACCCAACCCACTGCAGCTGCTTTTCTTCCGTCACTACACATAAGGCCTGGCCCTGACACCCATCCCATCACTTTACTTTTTTTACTACATGCCTGCTGCAACACTGACAGTGACGGTCACGCTAGAACTAGTTTAGTCATATTATGCAGAACTGTCAATGCACACTGCCACAGATGCAGAATGTTCAGCGAGTGCCTATCTGAAAAGCCGCATATTCTTACCATAGATTCTCTTCTGAATGTCTACTTTGGGTACTCCAAACGTCACAAGTCACATCTCGCGAGATTGACGTCACACCACGCAGTAAACAATGGCAAGCAAGGAGCTACTGTGTTAGCGCCACAGGCGGGTGAGCTTGTGCTTTGACCAGATAGTCTGTTTTGGCAAAGCACGCCGTCGTCTGCTCGGCTCACATATATTTTATTCTCTCTGCTGGCAGCTAATTTAGTCAGGGAAAATAGACGGTATTTTTCGTGGTGGTTGCCAGTAACATATCTTGCCACGCTCTTCGCTCAGCGTTTGACAAGACTAGAGCCTCTGCTTCCAGTGTTTAAACAACAGTACAATTCATTGTTTTGTCTCTGCTCGCAGTTTTAAGCTGTACAAGGGAGAAAAAAATATTTTTTCCTTTGTGGTTGCTAACAATATCTGCCACCATCAGTCTCTTCTCCCAATGTGGCCAAAATATAGGGCGCTTTTGTGCAGATTAGAGCCAGGTGAAATTAAGAAATCTTGTTTTTTTTTTGTTAATGTGATGGTGCTGGGGGTTTTTGTGCAAAGAAGGGCCAGATGACAAGGCAATCACAATCAAATTTAGGAGAATATGCTAGATAACATTGATTAAACTTGAGTTTTTAGAGTTTTTACTCTGGCCTGATCCCAGTGTTTTAATTAAAAAAAATATGGCCTGATCTTTCACAATTTATGGATAAAAAGGGTTTTTTCCTGTTTCATAGAGAAGTTAGGCCACACCAGCTGTCATCCACTGATACCCATAAAAAGACCTAAAAGTTCTTCGAAACAGAATTTGCTTCTGCAATATCCTCCTTCATAGAAGCTTTTAAATCTGATTTGATTATTTTAGTGCTGGTATTTAAAGTTATTAGGAGTTGGTACATTTTATGTGACTCCGACTCCAGATACCCAAAATGTCTTCAGACTCTGCGACTCCAACTCCATAGCTCTGCCCTTGCTATCTCTGTTCTAATTTTGAATAGAATCCAAAGCCTTGGTGTCAGCCAAGTCATTCCCACCAGCATGGACCACCAGAATGTCTGGAGTCCCCACATGATGGGGTGGCAGACTTGTTAATTAGTGCAGGTATATGCTGCCATTTGAGTCCTTTCTTACCGAACCAGTGCTGACCTGCCCTTTCCCACAAGATGGTTCACTGCTGAGTATACTGGCCCCTCTGTTTTCTTATGAACCAAGTGAATGGAGGATTGCCAAATATCCACACCTTTTGGAGGGGGTTCACCAACTTTGCAAACTGGTTTCATTTGCTACATTAGTTAAAACATTTCTCATCTTTGGCCACACAGAGCAATAATCACTGAGCTCAAATAAAGTCAGCTGTTATAATTGATACAAAGGTTGCCAACATTCCGCAGATGCTGCAAAGAAATGTATCAAGCTGTAACAGTTCAGAGTTTGCACCTGGATTACCCAGTTTCCAAACTGACACACCAGAGGCAGTAACAGCTAAATTTAAACTTCAGTATTAGAAAATAATTAAAAAATAGAAATCAACTGATGAGTCATTATTGCTGGTGTACAAAAAAATCACCTGAATCAAAAATGTGTTTGTAATGTGCATAACCCATTTAAACTGGTTATTTACTATACCAAGGGAAATACATTCCTTATATATACCTTTTTTGTTTTAAACTTTTTTTTTTTTGGTTTTTAATGTCAGCAAAGTTGCTGAATTGGTTATTTTCCTCTGTGTATACAATAGAGGATTCAGGGTTTCAAAACCCACCCAATGGGGTCACAGATGGTTCAGCTCAATCAATTCAGAGGTAGACACAGGATATGGTAATACAAGTTTACACAAAATTAATGTGAACAAAGCAGAAGGAATACACCCTTACTTAGTTTAGTTCACTTTTAGAGAATAACATTATGAGCAGTAATCAGCATGTCTTTATGAAGGCTAGATCATGTCAGAAAAACTTTTTATGATGAAGTTAGTAATAAGTTAGAAGTGGATAAGAATGACTTAGGAGATGGTATTCTAAGTGTCATTGTTTGCAGATGACACAAAACAATACAGCCCAATTCATTCCATTCAAGATGTAGCATCCTTGCAGCTGAGTATTGACAAACTGGCAATCTGGTCAGCTAAATGGCAGATGAGATTCAATGTTGATATACAGATCTTTTACCTTTTATATATATATATATATATATATATATATATATATATATATATATATATATATATAGACCTATAGATCTTTTATAGACCTTTTTATGTAAAGTGTTGAACTCTATGGACGTGTTTTTTTTAACCTCTTTTTTTGTTACTAGATAAATTGGTCTGCCAATATATTTGCACAAAGTTAGATCAGTGGATTTATGATGCCCCAATAGTTTTGCTTCTTCTTTTCTTCTGATTCACTACACATGCTCGGTGCTTCTGTCAATTGCCTGAACTTTGTGACCAACTCATAATATACTGTATGTATAGAAAATAAGTTACAAAGCAAGGCTGATTAGAAATTAATTCAGATTCTCATTACAGGGTAGCACAAAACTAGTGCAATTTACATCAGAATCTATTCATCAGCCCTGCCACATCAGCTTATATGACAGATGAACCAAATTTTCTGCTTGATAATTTGTGACAAACCTTCAGCGTAGCTTCTCAACAGCTGCTTAGAGCATACTTATGTGTTGTGCAGTGTCACTTTCCTTTAACCCTTTGCCTGCCAAACATGCACAGCATACGTGCTGGCAGGCAAGGGCTTTATATCGCCTCTGCAGAGAGTGGGGGGCTGTCATGTTGGTCCTGCGACAGGAGGGCCAACCTAAAAGCAGCAGACAGCAGATAGTATGACTTCTGCTCTGCCTGACTTCCTTGTGCTGCTTGCCCCACCCACTGACTTCCTGCTACGTGAGACTCTGCTGACAGATGCTCCAGGAACACTCCAGCAACCAGATCGTCCCTCCTGCTCCAGGAAGGGTAAGTGGCCTTTATTTACACACTTACATACATTTATACACTCTTACACACTCATTTTAGTAAAGATTTTTTTATTTTATTTTGCACTTATATAGACACATACTGTCACACAACTTTTAGACATGTACATACATGTATACACAAACTCACAAAGAGGGTTTTTTTTACTTTTTTTCATTTTGCTATTTTGTGTTTTTTTTTTACCTCTAAAAACGGTTTATTTTGGCCACTAATTACGCTATTGAATCAGTTATTTTATTTCATTGATTTACACAATTCTTGTGGTTTTATTGCAATTTTATCCCTGCATTTTTATTCCTTATGTTTCTTTAGTATAGCTGTTTGGTGCTTTGGTATAGAAAGATGTATTTTACTTTGTTTGATCCGCCAGAATATGTAATTTACAAAAGTATATGGTTTTCTGGGGGTCTTTTTACAGTTTGGGGGTCTTATGGCACATACCGCACAGTCTGGGCTCTGTTTTCAGCAGCTGAGTTGGCCAGCGTGAAAATTGATGCTTTGGAGTAGAAACACATGCATATCCAAATTGGATTAGGGAGAATGTGTACTTTCCGAAAATATATGGTGAATGTACTTTTTTCTTCTCTCATAATAGCCAGAACACTACTTCCTGCTTTTCAGCTCTATAACTCGGAGTTAATCAGCGACTTGAAGGGGGGGCCACATGGTCAGGGCAGCCATCAGGGGGGAGAGTTGTAGGGGGCCCCCGAGGGTAAGGGGGGCCCCGCCACACTTACTTGATTAGCCGGCCCCCCATCTTTCTGAGAGCTGCTGACTTCGGGAAGCCATGGATGTTTAAAGGGCCCTGGCCACCAATTTTCTTATAATGTGGGGGGGGCCCTGGCCACCAATTTTTTTTCTCATGTGGGGTCCTAGCCACCAATTTTTTCTATGGGGGGCCCTGACCACCAATATCTTTTTATTTTTTATTAACATGTGGGAACCCTAGCCACCAATATTTTTTTTGTGGCCCCCCTTACCCTCGGGCCCCCTACAACTCTCCCCCCTGATGGCTGCCCTGACCATGTGGCCCCCCTTCAAGTCGCTGATTAAAGTAATTGCTTGTCCCACCTCTATGACTAAGGCATAGAAGAGGGGCAGGCAATATTTGATTGACAGCTGAGATTTTTAAATTAGTTTGCAACAGCTATGAAAGCTTTAATCAAAAAAAGAATTTGGATTTCATGTTTCATTTGAAAAGGCCTTTTATTATATAGCTTTTTATGTCTGGGTGACAGGTCCACTTTAATTGTCTTATATGAAGAAGTGAGCAGGAACCTAGAATGGGATGGCAGTGTGTTGTTGTGTGTTGTGGGGTTGTCCTTAATTGAGATGGATCTGAAGATTTTTTTGGATAGCAAGCTGCGTAACTTCAGGCAATGTCATTCGGTGGCTACTACAGTAAATAAAGTATTGCCTTGTATAAAAAAATCTTAACATAAGAGAAGAAAACATGATTTTGTCTCTTTATTGTCCCTTATTTTCTTAGATTTTGTTTGTAGTGTAATCAGTTGAGTGAGCTCAAATACATATGATAGAAAAGGGAGACCCCCCTAAAAGATTTATTGGATCTAACTGTCAATTTAAAATCTAATACCCAACTTTTGCTAGGGAGAGAATCAAGAGAGACAGATCCTGAGAGGGAGGTAGTGAAGATAAATCAGGTTATTTAAGAAACGGTACAGAATTTTTGAATGACTGCATTTAGAAAGTTTCTTATTTGAGATGAAGCTTGTATTAAATTTTCATTTAAGCTTGCAGACTGAGCACTCCATACTAAATTCAGCTTATATGAAAAACAAGATTTAAACAGTTTCCACCCTTGCAGCTGGCTGAAAGTCAGGCACTGCAATCACGCCACCTGGCACCTGCTGTCGGTTTTTTTATTACATTACTAATAACTATTTTTCTGGTCATTACTGTAGTAAATACATTATTCTTTATATAGAAGATTATAAATACCCTACATTATTTAAAATCAGAGGAGTTATGTGAATATATGAAAGCAAAAAGTCAAAGGATGAATGCTTTTATAAAGGACACAGGATTCTACGGTGACTTGATTTCCTTATAAATGTCCAGAAAGATCCAGATTACAGGAAGGCCACCTCCCACTGACTCCATTTTAGTCAAATAATTAAATTTTTAAAAAATTAATCCTTTTTGTGTGTAATAACATAATACCTTGTACTTGAGCCTAACTATGATTTAACTAGTCCTTACTGGAGGCAAAACAATCCTATTGGGTTTATTTAATGATTTTTTTTTTTAGAAAATTTAAGGCATGGAAATCCGAATTACAGAAAAAACCCTTATCTGGAAACCCCCAAGCATTCTGGTTAAAAGGTCCCATACCTCTATGTCGCACTGCTATATAGGTTTTAGTGCATGCAAATTAAACCTACATTACCACTGTGAACAGCCAATTCCCTTACTTTACTTCACAACTACTGGTACTTGACACCAATCCCTCTTATTCTTCCTATTAGAGGGGTAGTTCTTCTAGAAGTTACATTTTAGCATGTTATAGAATGGACTATTCTCAGCAACTTGTCAGTATTTTACACTGTTTCAGACCTGTAAAAAAATTATGTCTATTTTATACACGGCGATGCATGGCCTGGTGTGCGGAATTATTCTTTAGTTTTTATACCACATAATAAATCTGCTCCACCACCACTGTAAACAGCCAATTCCATTACAACTGCAGAACAAAGAGCTAAATCACTTCAAAACCACAAATAAAAAAATTAAAAACCATCTGCATCAAATATTATATTAAAATACATTTTAAGGTTAACAATTTCTAATGGATGCACTCATTATTTTAAAAGATATTCGAAGGGCTGCACCTATTTCGATATTTCTACTAGTCCCTGCAAAAGGTTGTGCCACTTTATGTTCTATTTGTTTCGTGACAGGTATAGTTGCAAACAGTCCTAGAAAACTAATTTAGGGGTGTTCACCTTTAAGTATGAGTAGAGAGTGATGTTCTGAAAAAATTGCAATTGGTTTACATTTTTTATTTGCTGTTTTAGCTTTGTATTCAGCAGCTCTCCAGTTTGCAATTTCAGCAATCTGGTTGCTAGGGTCCAAATTACCCAAGCAACCATGCATTTATTTGAATAAGAGACTGTAATATGAATAGGAAATAGTCTGAACAGAAATGATAATTACAATAGGGGGCCTATTTATTATGCTGTGTAAAACAGAATTCACCAAAAAGCTATGTAAAATAAATGGCTTTATCAAGGTATCTTATTTTATGCCATGCAAATACCAGATTTGCTGCCATTATTTTACACTGCTTCAGACCTTTGTAAGGAAGTTCTGGAGGAAGTTGCTCAGGGAAAAGCGTGTAAAAAAAATTACACCTTTTTTACACTGAATTATTCTATATCGTATGTTTGTGAAGATTCTCATTCATCCAGGTCATGGTATATCTAAAGAAATAAGTCAAATCAACTGGACTTGCTGTGTTTTTTCCTTTAAGACGTTTTACCAGTCATCCAACTGGTTTTCTCAATTCAGAATAACTTGTAAATCTTCCCTCGAGAATATATATCATCTGGAATGTTGCTCCAATCAGCATACGCCACCATCGTATGGCGCAGCACAGAAGAGCCAGCTCCTCTGGTCAGAACTCAGCTGTACACCTACATCTAAAGGAAAAAGGACACACGTTTGAAGACTGCCAAGTCCAGATTCTAGACCAGGAGTGTAACTGGTTTAAAAAAGGTGTTAAAAAAGACATATATGTAAAAACTGAAAAACCAAGTCTGAATAGAGGCGGGGGGGGGGCACATCTATTGTCTGCCACATACAATGCTGTTTTGGAACCTCTCCCTGGAAGGTTTAACACATCAAAGAGCCAATCTTGCTAATACAATTAACACCTAATTTAATGACATGATTGTGGATTATGATAAACAGATTATGCTGATTGGAGCAAAATTCCAGATGATATATATTCTCGAAGGAAGATTTACAAGTTATTCTGAATTGAGAATGCCAGTTAGATGACTGGTGAAACGTCTTCAAGGAAAAAACACAGCAAGTCCAGTTGATTTGACTTATTTCTATAGATATATTATATATCGTTTTTTACACCACATAATAAATCTGCCCCTAAATGTGTAATCTTACAGAGCATCGATTTTTTTTAGATTGGTCAGTGACCCCCATTTAAAAACCGGAAAGAGTCAGAAGAAGAAGGTAAGTAATTTAAACTCTATAAAAAAAATAAATAAATAAAGGCCAACTGGAAAGTTGCTTAGAATTTGCCATCTATAACATATAAAAAAAGTTAATGTAAAGGTGAACCACTTCTTTAAAGGGTTGGAGTTTTGCAGGGAAATTTGCAAAGCCAGAGTTCAGGCCACCAGATCCAGCGTTCAGCTAATTGCTGGGGAGCTGCAGCTCCCCAGTGCTGACGAGAATGCAGCTAGGCGGCATGCCCTCCTGAAAATGTGCCGCCCTAGGCCCGGACCTTTGTGGCCTCGCCACAAATCCGGGCCTGGAAATTTGTAGCAGTTTTAGAGATCTGCACCATGTGTGTTTGCGAGTCTTCTTTTCTGCTAGGATGTCTAAGGAGATTCCACGTTGGTGCTTGTAAACTTTGCTTTAGATGTTGCTATGATTGTATCATTTATACCAATGTTGTTTGAATGTAACTTTATATTATAAACAAAGAAAGTACATTATCTAGTGTTTTTGTTGTTGCTGTGAACAGCATTAACCCTTTAAGTGCCACAGAACGTAGAATCTACGTTCTGTGGAAAAGTATCTTGAAATGCCACAGAACGTAGATTCTACGTTCTGCAGCATATGCGTGCGGGGGAGCTCAGGAGCGGCTTTAAATGCTGCTCGCTCCTTCCCCGCTCGCTCAGAACCCCCTAGGCAACGAGCGGAGCGGGTGGGAAAGGGGCTCCTGGGGCGCGATCGTCCAGGGGCCCCATAAACGCAACAGACGCACGTGGCTGCGCGCTGCTGCTGCTGCCTGCACTTCCGGGTCCCTCCAGCGACGCCGACGCATCGGATCAACGGATCTGGCGACTCCCTCCTGCTTCTCCACTCCTCCTGCCATCATGGACACAGATCTGCAGCTACACACCCCAGGTTAGTGTAACACACACACAAAATACACTTACACACACTTTATACACTAATACATGCTTAGATTTACACTTACACACACTCACATACATTTTTTGGGGGATCAGGGGGGTCACACACACTTGGGGGGTACATACACTTGCACACACAAACACATGCACATAACATGCAATTTACCAATTGTACACATGCGCACACACATACACTGTTGTGTAGCTTTTTTTTTTTTTTTTTTCATATTGCATCGTTGTGTTTTTGGCTCAAAAAAATGTTTTATTGCCTTTGCGAATAGCGTATTCGTTAACCGTACTGTGCAATACCTTTTGTGTGTTATTTCGGTGATTATATGGAAATTTTAGGGATTTTGGTGCATTGTTAGCCATTTTATTGCATTTTCAGCGCTGCATAACTGTTGCTTGCTTTATTCTGTCTGTAAAACCTATTTTGCCAAGCTATAATATTCAAACTGTAATTCTGATGTCTGATTACACTAGTCTGAAAAAAAAGCATAGATTTTTGTGGTTTTATTGGATTTTAGTAATTTATTTGAATTTCACACTTTCTGTATTATTTTGTTATGTCTTGTAAATTTTATCTACTATATATCCAATTGGGCGTCTCTGTGCGCCACATAGTTTGGTAAATCTGTGAATATTGGGCATGAAAGTGTTCAGTAGACACCTGTCGTTCATATTTAGGATGGTTTATGCGGATACTTTACGAAATGTGGGGCATATAATGGGGTAAAATTCAAGCTTCGTGACGATTTTCAGAAATTTGATAAAAACCGTTACGTTCAGCAGTACTTTGCAGTTTGGCAGTTTGCAGTAGAAACACATATTTACCCATATTGGATTCGTCAGAATGTGTACTTTCTGAAAATATATGGTTTTCTGGGGTCTCTGTACTGTTAGGGGGGTCTAATGTCGCATAATACACACACCAGGTGCTTATATTGCAGCAGCCAGCGCGTCAGCCATGAAAATGTATATACACTATTGTCATTTGGGGGTCTCTGTGCGCCACATAGTTTGGTATATCTATGCTTATTGGGCATCAAAGTGTTCAGTAGACCCCTGGCCTTCATATTTAGGATGTTTTATGCTCATACGTTACAAACTGTGGGGCATATAATGGGGTAAAATTCAAGCTTTGTGACGATTTTCAGAAATTTGATAAAAACCGTTATGTTCAGCATTGCATTGCAGTTTGGCAGTTTGCAGTAGAAACACTTATTTACCCATATTGGATTCGTCAGAATGTGTACTTTCTGAAAATATATGGTTTTCTGGGGTCTCTGTACTGTTAGGGGGGTCTAATGTTGCATAATACACACACCAGGTGCTTATATTGCAGCAGCCAGCGCGTCAGTCGTGAAAATGTATATACACTATTGTCATTTGGGGGTCTCTGTGCGCCACATAGTTTGGTATATCTATGCATATTGGGCATCAAAGTGTTCAGTAGACCCCTGGCGTTCATTTTTAGGATGTTTTATGCTGATAAGTTACGAAATGTGTGGCATATAATGGGGTAGAATTCAAGCTTTGTAACGATTTTCCGAAATTTGATAAAAACCGTTATGTTCAGCATTGCTTTGCAGTTTGGCAGTTTGCAGTAGAAACACTTATTTACCGATATTGGATTCGTCAGAATGTGTAATTTCTGAAAATATATGGTTTTCTGTGGTCTCTTTACTGTTAGGGGGGTCTAATGTTGCATATTACACACACCGGGTGCTTATATTGCAGCAGCCAGCGCGTCAGCCGTGAAAATGTCTATACATATTGTCATTTGGGGGTCTCTGTGCGCCACATAATTTGGTATATCTATGCATATTGGGCATCAAACTGTTTAGTAGACCCATATGTTTATATTTAGGATGCTTTATGCTGGTAATGATACATGGACAATACGATGCTGGAAAGTTGAAGCTTTGAGGCAATTTCCAGATATTTCACCAAAACCGCCAAATTTGGCAAAGCCTTGCGACTCAGTAGTTTGGAGCAGAAAGGCATGGGTACCCATTTTAGATTCTGTAGAATGTGTACTTTCCAAAAATATATGGGGTTGGGGGGTAAACATATATTTCTGTGTTTTTACCCCACAAAAATGCAGTCAATGTGTTGATTTTTCATTAGCTGAAGTTACCCACAGGACAATTTGTATGTGCTAACTTCATTTTGGGGCCTCTAAATGCCATATACTTTGGTAAACTTATGAACAATGGCCACCAAAATGTTCAGAGGAACCCTGGCAATCATATTTAGGGTGCTTTTTCTTAGTACGTAATGACACATGGGTGATATGGTGCTGGGAAGTTGAAGCTTTGAGGCAATTTTCAGATATTTCACCAAAACCGACAACTTTGGGAAAGCCTTGCAACTCAGTAGTTTGGAGCAATAAGGCATGGGTACCCATTTTAGATTCTGTTGAATGTGTACTTTCCAAAAATGTATGGGTTTGGGGGGTAAACATATATTTCTGTGTTTTTACCCCACAAAAATGCAGTCAATGTGTTGATTTTTCATTAGCTGAAGTTACCCACGGGACTGTTTGTATGCGCTAACTTAATTTGGGGCCTCTAAATGCCAGATACTTTGGTAAACCTATGAACAATGGCCACCAAACTGTTCGGAGGAACCCTGGCAATCATATTTAGGGTGCTTTTTCTTGGTGCGTAACGATACATGGGTGATATGGTGCTGAGAAGTTGAAGCTTTGAGGCAATTTTCAGATATTTCACCAAAACCGACAATTGTGGGAAAGCCTTGCGACTCAGTAGTTTGGAGCAGAAAGGCATGGGTACCCATTTTAGATTCTGTAGAATGTGTACTTTCCGAAAATATATGGGTTTTGGGGGGTAAACATATATTTCTGTGTTTTTACCCCACAAAAATGCAGTCAATGTGTTGATTTTTCATTAGCTGAAGTTACCCACGGGACTGTTTGTATGCGCTAACTTCATTTTGGGGCCTCTAAATGCCAGATACTTTGGTAAACTTATGAACAATGGCCACCAAAATGTTCAGAGGAACCCTGGCAATCATATTTAGGGTGCTTTTTCTTAGTACGTAATGACACATGGGTGATATGGTGCTGGGAAGTTGAAGCTTTGAGGCAATTTTCAGATATTTCACCAAAACCGACAACTTTGGGAAAGCCTTGCGACTCAGTAGTTTGGAGCAATAAGGCATGGGTACCCATTTTAGATTCTGTAGAATGTGTCCTTTCCAAAAATGTATGGATTTGGGGGGTAACCATATATTTCTGTGTTTTTACCCCACAAAAATGCAGTCAATGTGTTGATCTTTCATTAGCTGAAGTTACCCACAGGACTATTTGTATGCACTAACTTCATTTTGGGGCCTCTAAATGCCAGATACTTTGGTAAACTTATGAACAATGGCCACCAAAATGTTCAGAGGAACCCTGGCAATCATATTTAGGGTGCTTTTTCTTAGTACGTAATGACACATGGGTGATATGGTGCTGGGAAGTTGAAGCTTTGAGGCAATTTTCAGATATTTCACCAAAACCGACAACTTTGGGAAAGCCTTGCGACTCAGTAGTTTGGAGCAGAAAGGCATGGGTACCCATTTTAGATTCAGTAGAATGTGTACTTTCCAAAAATATATGGGTTTGGGGGGTAAACATATATTTCTGTGTTTTTACCCCACAAAAATGCAGTCAATGTGTTGATTTTTCATTAGATGAAGTTACCCTCAGGACTATTTGTATGCGCTAACTTCATTTTGAGGCCTCTAAATGCCAGATACTTTGGTAAACCTATGAACAATGGCCACCAAACTGTTTGGAGGAACCCTGGCAATCATATTTAGGGTGCTTTTTCTTGGTGCGTAACGATACATGGGTGATATGGTGCTGGGAAGTTGAAGCTTTGAGGCAATTTTCAGATATCTCACCAAAACCGACAATTGTGGGAAAGCCTTGCGACTCAGTAGTTTGGAGCAGAAAGGCATGGGTACCCATTTTAGATTCGGTAGAATGTGTACTTTCCAAAAATATATGGGTTTTGGGGGGTAAACATATATTTCTGTGTTTTTACCACACAAAAATGCAGTCAATGTGTTGATCTTTCATTAGCTGAAGTTACCCACGGGACTGTTTGTATGCGCTAACTTCATTTTGGGGCCTCTAAATGCCAGATACTTTGGTAAACTTATGAACAATGACCACCAAAATGTTCAGAGGAACCCTGGTAATCATATTTAGGGTGCTTTTTCTTAGTACGTAATGATACATGGGCGATATGGTGCTGGGAAGTTGAAGGTTTGAGGCAATTTTCAGATATTTCACCAAAACCGACAATTTTGGGAAAGCCTTGCGACTCAGTAGTTTGGAGCAGAAAGGCATGGGTACCCATTTTAGATTCAGTAGAATGTGTACTTTCCAAAAATATATGGGTTTGGGGGGTAAACATATATTTCTGTGTTTTTACCCCACAAAAAATGCAGTCAATGTGTTGATTTCTCAGTAGCTGAAGTAAAGTCCTGAACAATTTGGATGTGCTAACTTCATATTGGTGTCTCTAAATGCCAGATACTTTGGTAAACCTATGCATAATGGGTATCAAACTGTTCAGTGGACCCCTGGCAATCATATTTCAGGTGCTTTTTCTTGGTACCTAATATAGTTTGGGATATGCGGAGCAGCAAAATAAAACCTTTGAAATGATTTTTCAGAATTTTGAATTTTTTGTTGAAAAACCGCTATGTTCAGACAAGCTTTTATGTTTGGTAGTTGGGAGTAGAGAGACATAGTTACCCATTTTGTAATCGGCAGAATGTGTACTTTTCAAAAATGTATGGTTTTCTGGGGTAAACCTACGGTTTCAGGATTTTTTGCCTTGGAATCTAAAGCATGCCGTTTTCTGCCTTAGTGCTTTCAAAATTCGGTAATATACTGCCGGGAGTTTTTGCTGTACAGAAATCCTAAATCTCCCTAAAACTATACATATCTGGTATTGGCACGTTCGAGAGACATAAGGCTTTCCAAATCAGTTGGATTTTCATCCATAAAATGAAATATTTTTCTGGTATAAATTGATATACGATGAAAAATGGTAATTTTTCATTTTTTTTGGTATTTAGCACTATAAATTTTTTTGCACAGGTGGAAATACATGAAAACTCAGGCAGATTTAGAAAGCTCAGTTTCTACCGAAAAAAACAATGTATAGTTTTCCTAGGTAAACTATAGGTTTCCCCTCAGAAAATGCCCCTAAAGTGAGAGAGCACAAAATGTTTCAAAAACGGCTGGCATTTCGCGTAACCAAAATGTGAAATTCTGCTGGCACTTAAAGGGAGCATGATTCACGTTTACAATAGTAACACCAGGCAATAGTTGATTTTTTTTTTCACTGCTTCTTTGCATTTGCACTGGTTTTCTAGCATTTTTCATAATGTCATTGTATTTTCAGTTACACGTTACGCTTTCTGCTTCTTTGTGCCCATAAAACATTAATTGTGCAGCTAAACTTGTGGAATCACCATTCTCACTCACACTTCATTGTTCTGGATTCCTTGTCTTTAAAAAATGTTGTGCAATATTCTCATTTCTTGCACTCAGGTGCTTAAATAAGGTGCTTAAAAAATTGCAAACCTGTATGTTTCCTTGGGCTCATATTTTTTATTATTACATACCGTATATACTCGAGTATAAGCCGAGTTTTTCAGTACCCAAAATTTGCTGAAAAACTCTACCTTGGCTTATACTCAAGTCAGTACGCAAAAGGCTGCAAAACAGACTGCGCTTCAGGAGCTCCTCCGTGGCCCCTGCATCCCTGATGGGGCCCTGCATCCGTGGGATCGGCAAGACTGCCCTGATCCATCGCTTCCTACCGTAAGTACTGGCGCACAGTAGAGGTACTATTCAGGGGTGCAACCTGCGGCCCGGGATGGAGATCAATGCGGCCCTGATTGAAACACTCCGTTGCCGAGTTGTATTTCCGGGAATCAAAGACAGTAGCAGTCACATTCATCACCCACCAGACTGCACTGATTTTGTCTCCAGCTCCCTCTGAGCTTTTCTTCTCTGCAGCAGACTTTTCTTTTCACAGCTTCCCTTGCTGCCGCTCCTCCTCCCTTGTCACAGTCTCTGCTGCAGGATCAAATTACTTCGGCAGTGACAAGGAGAAGAAGAGAGCGCTACCAGCAGCTGTGGAGCGTCTGATTGGCCAGGAGCACTAAAAACGGTTTTCAGCTTGGGAGAAAAGGAAGCAAGGAAGGAGCTGCTACTATCACATTAGCACTGCAGTCTGCAGCCTTCTCACCACCTTCCCACCCACATGGTCAGTCAGTGCCTCTGTTAAGTTGTCCCTGGATTATTGTGCTGGCTACTGGTCCACTTTCTAGTTAAAGCCAGAGAGCAGTGCAGGCATTAAATCTGTGCCATTCTGCTATGATATCTGGGGGTATTTATAAATGTACTTGCTGCTGTGCCATCTTTTTGTGAACTATGGGAGTATTTAGTAATAGAGTGCCAAGTCTCCCAGTCCATCATTTCTCACCCTAGACTTATACTCGAGTCAATAAGTTTTCCCAGTTTTTCTAGGTAAAATTAGGTACCTCGCCTTATACTCGGGTCAGCTTATACTTGAGTATATACAGTACCACTAAAACTGAACTCTTAAGTCAGATATAATAATAAACACATGATATATATATATATATATTAAACAAACTCGATTTTAATTCATAAAAAAGAAAAACTCAAAACATCACTGATACATTTCACTAAGTTGTTCAATTAATGATACCAGCTGAGGGTTTCCACCTAGTGATTCTATTTGTTTATATGCTTCAGCTTCTAATTCTCGTAGAGTTACTCTTGTGTATTCAAAAGAGCCAACCTTCTCTAAATAATGAACACAATATGTTTTGATGTCTACATTCTCTGTCCTTTGTCGAAGTATATTTTGGACTTGAGTACTTTCAGGTCGTGACCAAATAGCATGTATGGTGGGAAATGAAAACTTTCCTTCTGTTAGGTCTTCACAAAAGCTTTTATTTTCACTATACTCCTTAGAGTTTAAATTGGCATAATCATCTCTAATTTGAAAAAATAAACCAAGTGTATTAAGAAGTGGCTTTAAGTCTTTATCATTGGATGAAAACAACTGCATAAGTCCTACTGCTAATCCAAATAGTCCTCCTGTCTTTTGCAGTACCATAGCCTTGTACTCTGCTTCACTGGGGCAAGTGTAAGTGTCTCTCCAATAAATATCCAGTCCCTGGCCTCTGTGAAGTTCAAGTAACTGCTGCGTGAAAACATGTACAGCATTTGGATGATTCATAGTTAAGACTTTCTCCAAACCAAGGAAATATACATAGTTAGCAGAATTTATTACAGATGGGATGCCATATATACTGTGAGCAACTGGAAAGCCCCGACGAAGTTTTGAGTTATCTTCAATGTCATCAATAAGTAAACTTGCATTGTGAAGCATTTCCGTCACCTCAATGATAACCTATAAGAAAGATCAGAATTCATCATGTATTAAAAATTGTACTGAAACATTAAAAAGTTATAAACTAAAATATAATGTCATCGTGCCCTGCACTGGTAAAACTGATCTGTTTACTTCAAAAACACAACTATAGCGTATATCAACAAGCTGCTATGTAGCCAGGTTAAATATCTGATAACAGATATGCTCTGTAAAACACAATTATATTCTACAGAGCTTAGCTGCTCTCTGTTATGTAACCTGATAATTTTCACACTTTTTCAAAGCAGGGATATGTATAGGTCTTATTACTTGGTTGTTCTCCCTGTCATATTGGTTAGCCAGAAAGGTACAGCCTTTACATCACTTTTATTGTTTCAATTCAAAGCTGTTAAATTGCAAATTTCTCACTTGAATGTGGGGCTATTTAAAATGAGCATTAATATAAATCTAATAGTATTTCTTGAACAGCTCTCTCTGAAGCAACCATTCCTTATCAGATTTGGGCAGTGGGCAAAAAGAATTCCACATTTCTGATTGTGGAATTCCAAAACAACCTTAGGCAGGAAGTCGGGACTGGTGCGCACCACCACTTTATCCTTCTAAAACACCATAGAGTTCATCCTCTGTCATGCCATTTCGTACTTCTTGAATCAACTGGACTGCCCAAACCTCCACAGCCTTCCTGACCTCTGCCCTGTCGAATGCTGGTGACAAAATTTGCCACAAATGCAAAAATGTATGTAAACAATGCTTCCATTCGATGATCCTTAAAGGAATCTGTATCTGAAATTGGTATGGTGGTATGCTAGATAACTGGGACACCTGAGGGTTTACTGCTGGTGGAGCACTTTTCCCTCTGATTCCTTATTGGAAAATGGGAATGTTTGAAGTAAATGCTTTGATAGCTGAATATTTCTATTAGATTTGTCCCATTCAAAACAGACAATAGTTGTTTGTAGTGCAGTTGTTCTTGGGAATCCTGATCTCCCTGCAGGTTCAGAGTTTGGCTCACTGCAGCAACCAATGACTTAACTCTCTCCATGGAGTCCTGCAAGCCTGTACTCGCGAACTTGTGAGCTGCATTGAGCATGTAGAAAGACTAGTGTGAATATCACATGTGGCAAGCCGGATGCGCCAGAAGATAACCGCCGTTTGTTGCCTCATACTGCCAAGGGTAAATAAGATTGTCTTCTCTTCTGCACAAATGTTTTCCACTCAAGTACATGGCTGTGCCATTCAGCTCCCTCCCCCAACACCATTGTACATACCTGGTGCTTCCCTGCCATTAGTGAAGGGGAATTGCCATTGCAATGCTTCACCTGCATGGCGGGAGCCCTCCAGAGTTGGAAAGCCCCTATCAGACCATCTGGAGGACTGCGTGGGGCAGAGTGAGGCCTATTAGATGCATCTGTCTGCACTGAGATTCACCTAGCCAATAGTGAGGTCTCCTTTGGTCAGCATGGGAGCCTAGCACCCAAGACCAACCAACTCCACTGGGGAACATAAAATATAACATAATTCAAATAAAGAGAAACAAATAAAATGAAATAATTAAAACAGAAGCCCATGGGGCTGCTGTGATCTCTAATCAACATAAGGCACTAAAAAAAAAAAAAGGAAGGCAGGTCACATATGGCTGGATGTAGGGGGAGGGGTTGTTTCGTTTTAGTGCCCTGTCTCCTGAAGAGAGAGAAGGGTTTAACCCCATGGTGGCTGTGTCCCCTAGTAAAGATGGAGAAAAAATGTTATGTGTATGAATGATAAAATTATTTGTTTTTAAAATGTACAGTGCAAGTGATACAGTGCAAGTACTATATAAAATTGCATTGTTATAATCCATAAAGAAATTGTGATGTGCAGTATAAAGTACTTAATAATGGATCAATTGATACAATAGCTTTGATGAAATAATAACCTCACCTATACATATCTTGGATTGGTAATATAAGAGTGCAAGGTGGCAGAATTTATTAATACTACGTGAATTAATAAACAAATTAAAAAGCAGAGCGAGGTATACCTGTATTTTATCGTCTGGAACATTTAACCAGTGGTTGAAGGCTTGAGAAAGTTTTGTTCTTATCTGCTTACCTGAAAAAAAATAAAATACCAACAGGAAATTATATTTGCCCTAACTTTTGTCTCCTGGTAGCTTTCCATGGCAGCATCCACCAATGGGTTCATTATATCCTTCAGCCAATGCACATCACCCCCTGCCCTCAATATAACAGTTTATAATATATCACAAACATTCTCTGAAGATTATGCCAAAGCAGATTATGCCACCTTAAACCATATTCTAGCTACTTGTCCAAAGACTAAAGGCGGCACAGTTGTCTTACCTAGCCTCAAGTACTGCATTGACCTTGGAGGAAGTATTCCAAAACTGAGAAACGTTCTCATTAAATGAATATTCTTTGAGAACTTCATTCAGATGAAATAATTTCTAACAGAAACATAGACTGGAAAATAAAGAACTTCTTTAAAGAGATACAGACACCAGAAATTAAACTTTTTTTTTTACATCTATAATAGTATTTGCCCAAAGTTTTTACACTCTGCCCCATGTTCCTTTATGAGGGGGGGGGGTGCCATATTTGTGCAGCAGTAGTCCATTATCAAGAACTTTCAAGTAATAATTACTCACAAAAGCAGCCCTATGTGCTAAAAATGATCAACATGAACTATAGGTAACTTTTACATTTAGTGCATCATTTTAAGTCTTCACATCTTTTATAGGAAAGTTTATTAATACTTTAATATAACTAGGGTCACATGAGCATAAATTCACCCTGCTTGCTTTATTTTATTTGCTAGTTAGTTCACAAATAACTTAAAGGGCAATCCCAAAATAAAAATTTGCATAATGAAAGAAAACGTAATTCTAAGCAACTTTCCAATATAAATGTATTTTCAGTGCTTTTAAAGTTATTTGTAAGAACAATTGCTATTAAAAGTAGAATTTGCTTAACTCCTGGTTGTTAGTTTTTAAACAATGTTGCCAAAGTCTTAGTTCACCAGCAAAGTCAGGTCTGTTAATCAGCTGGCTTGTCTTACATTGTATCAACAGTCTGAGCCATTAGTGCAGAGAATATATATATATATATATATATATATATGCGCATATATGAACAAGCGAATTCCTATCCTATCTAAGGACCTTCTCTAACAGTACAGGAACCATCTGTATTAGGCAATTACCTGACATGTCCAGTACAGGGATAAAACTAGTCAGTACATATATGAACAAGCTAATTCCTATCCTGTCTATGGACCTTCTCTAATGATACAGGGACCATCTGTATTGGGCAATTACATGACAGGTCCAGTAAAGGGATAGCAACTATCTCTGTAATCCAAAATTCGGCACTTTCCCTTGTCTTAATTGCACGCAATGTAATTCAGTAACTAAGGGGGATGTGTTTTATCACCCACACACGGGTAAAAAATACACTATAAAAAATTACTACACATGTGATTCCACATTTGTGGTTTAATTATTAAAATGTACATGTGGCCTGCTTTACATAGGAGAAACCACTGGGTTAAAGACCGCATTTCTAAGCACAAATCCATGATTCGTAAACAACTGACTGCTCTCCCTGTCCCTGAACACTTTCAGGAAGCTAGACATACAATAAGCCAATTACGCTTTCAAGTTATTGACTCAGTAGAAGTCCCTAGACGGGGAGGAGACAGGATTTTGATGCTTAAGAAATTGGAGATGCAATGGATACACAGACTGGATACGATTTGGCCTCGAGGGCTTAATAGGGACTATACCCCAGCAACATTCATTTAATAATAATGTACTAGGTAAGAAGTCCTGTTTGATGGTGTATATGACAAATGATGGATTTGATATTTGTTCTATATTCATGTTTCTAACTCGTCTCGCTTTTTTCAAAGGAATATGATCCACATGGAACACCCTGAGTATCGGTACTGAATGGAGCATACGATGAAGTGTCTCAGGAAAGTGCTGAGTACTGTATGTTACACAGGTACCACATGATGTCTCAGGCCTGTATAGATCAATTCCAATTAAGTTTATCTTCCTTCATGTTGCAATTTAAGTGTCAATTGATTTATCACCTTATTTACACTTGTTAAATGTTTTACACAGTGTGTTACAAGGTTTATTGCTACATTCGCGATACATTGTCTGTGGTCAATCAGTGCCAGAACTACAATCTTCCAACACTTTTGGACTTTGATTATTTTGACTTTGGACTAAGGATAACAGAAGTATGGACACTGTGAACTCTGACCCAGGGGGGTGTAGTGAGAGGCGGGGTTGTGCCTCTCTTTCACTATATATGTTTGTCACATGTAATAAACCATTAGGCTTGACAAAGGGCCCAGCAGAGGCCCGAAATGTTGCCGCTTTGTTTTGTGAGCTGAATAAAACACCGATCACTGAATCAACCAAATCAGTTGTGCCACAGGTTTCTTGTTTTGCTATATACAGTAAAGGGATAGCAACTAGTCATTTCATATATGAACAAGCTAATTCCTATTCTATCTAATGATCTTCTCTAACAGTGCATGAACCATCTGTATTGGGCAATTACATGACAGGTCCAGTATAGTGATATAAACTAGGCAGTTCATATAAGAACAAGCTAATTCCTATCCTATCTAAGGACCTTCTCTAACAGTACAAGGACAATCTGTATTAGGCAAATACCTGACAGGCCCAGAATAGGGATAGAAACTAATCAGTTCATATATGTACAAGCTAATTCCCATCCGATCTTAGGACCTTCTCTAACAGTGCATGAATCATCTGTATTGGGCAATTACATGACAGGTCCAGTATAGTGATAGAATCTAGTCAGTTCATATATGAACAAGCTAATTCCAATCCTGTCTAAGGACCTTCTCTAACAGTGCATGAACCATCTGTATTGGGAAATAACATGACAGGTCCAGCATAGTGATATTAACTATCACTATTAACTAGTCAGTTCATATAAGAACAAGCTAATTCCTATCCTATCTAAGGACCTTCTCTAACAGTACATGAACCATCTGTAATGGGCAATTGCATGACAGGTCCAGTAAACTGATATAAAGTAGTCAGTTCATATAAGAACAAGCTAATTCTTATCCTATCTAGCATAGGCGTCAGAACCGGGGGGGCCACAGGGGCCGTGCCCCCCCCCCAGAATTTTCCTCCTCCAGTTTGAAACCATTTTTTAAGGTTTTTTTTTTGCCTTTTTTCTTTTAAGCCGGTGCGTGTCTGGGCTGGCTCCCTTACCTGGCCTCTCCACTTCGATTTTGCAAAACCCCCTAGAAACCGGTAGTGGAAGTGGCCAGCGAATGAAAGGAAGCTCTGCCTGCCGCACAGCTGCAGTCCGGAAGAGAAGCGATCATCGTGTTGGCGCCTGTCAGGAGTAAGGAGTACATAGGAATGCACGGATAGGCCTGCACATGCTTTCCATACAGTGCAAATAGAGTGCAGTATCCAAGGTTGTCTCTGTGCAGCGCAAATCGTCAAAATGCAGCTTCGCCTCTCATCCCTCTCATGCATCTTACGGTACAATACTCGTCATTGCATGTGATTATTTTAATGGTAAATAATGCTATCTAAAGAAAAATCCCTTATATATTTGTGAAACGTGAAGATGCATGCATCTTCCATTGTAACAGATATATCTTATACCTGGACTCTGATATACATGTATTGGCACAATTTAAATGGAAATACTGTGCTAAGGTCTCAATCCCTGGCCCTAATTTATTATAAATGTATTATAATGTAATCGCAAGCGACAGGAATAAAAGGAACAGCAGACAACTAGAACCGTGTTTACCCCAGGCAAATCTATGCCAAGGAATCTATAGCAAATCTATTTTAATAGTTTTATGCATTTCTTAATGGTGTGGTTCCCCTTTAAGTTCACTTTCAGTATGTTATAGAATGGCCAATTCTAAGCAACTTTTCAATTGGTCTTCCTTATTTATTTTTTATAGTTTTTTAATTATTTGCCTTTTTCTTCTGTCTCTTTCCAACTTCCAAAGGGGGGTCACTGACCCCATTTAAAAAGCAAATGCTCTGTAAGGCTACAAATGTATTGATACTACTTTTTAAGTACTACATTTTCTATTCTCTCGTATTCATATTCTAGTCTATTATTCAAATCAATGCATTGTTGCTAGGGTAATTTCAACCCTAGCGACCAGATTGAATTTGCAAACTGGAGAGCTGCTGAATAAAAAGCTAAATAACTCAAAAAACATAAATAATAAAAGATGTAAACTAATTGCAAATTGTCTCAGAATACTATTCTGTACATCATACTAAAAGTATTCTCAAAAGTGAACAACCCCTTTAACACCCATTGGTGAGGGTGAGTGGCTGATCATTGCCAATTTGTCAATGTGCTCATCTACTTTTCTCTTCTCCTTCTATGAGTTCTGTGGGGTATTTATACATAGAGTTGCCCCTTTGCCATCCTGCTATGGGTTCTGGGGAGTTTTATACATGGAATTGGCATGGTACCATCCTGTCATGAATTCTGGGGGTATTTATACATGGAATTGCACTGTGCCATCCTACTATGAATTCTGGGGGTATTTATACATGGAATTGCCCCTTTGCCATCCTATGAATTCTGGGGGTTTTATACATGGAATTGCCATGGTGCTATCCTGCCATGAATTCTGGGGGCATTTATACATGGAATTGCCACTGTGACATCTTGATATAAATTCTGGGTTTATTTATATTTGGAATTGCCACTGTCCCAACTTGATATAAATGCTGGGGGTATTTATACATGGAATTACCATTCTACTATGAATTCTGGGGTTATTTATAAATGACGTTGCAATTATGCTGTGAATTCTGGGGGATTTATAAATTAAGTTGCCATTCTGCTATGAGATCTAGGGGTATTTATACACGGAATTTCTACTGTGCCATCCTGCTTTCTGGGTGGGGGGGTATACAGAAAATACAGGGTTAAAGATCTTAGTACAAAGTTAATCCAGAAAATGGTCTAATTGCATCTTGGAGTCAGGAAGACATTTTTTGAAGCAAATTGGATAAGCTTTAGAAGGGGCTGTTCTCCTTCCTTTGTATCAGCTAGAAGTTAGACAGGTTTTAAAAAGGCTAGACGTCTTTTTTCAACCTAAATTACTATGTTTATATATTATTATTATGCTGATGCTGTGGGATTGGAAAATGTGTACAACTGCCCCATAATAATATAACATTGCTGTCTAACTAGCAGAAAAGGTATCCATGTAGTGAGAGATTTTTCACATTACTAATGCAGTCACTTCATGGCTTTCCCTACTACAGGTTACACACTGCTCCAGGCCTACAGTTCCTTTGGCTAAGCTTCTTGTGGCTTGTAGCACCCCCCATACCCACCCCTATTAATTAATAGTGGCCCTATGCTTTTAACTGCACCATATTTATACATTTTTTTAAAAATTTGGGCAATCACTCTCTCTTAAAAGCTGCAATTCAGCAGTGGGGGAGGATTTAGCCCTCAGACAGAAACCAAGGTTCAGCAGACTTTTACTTTTTACTATACTAATGCTATTATGCAGAGAGACACAGGATCCTCAATACTATAACTGGTAGGTTAACAAGTTAGGGACCGCCATATGGGGTTTACCTTGACTTGGTATGGTGGCTTTTCAAATTTATGATCATAACTTTGTAACTAAAAACCCCTGTCTTTGTTAACACATGCATTTGCATATCTACTGAATTACTTAGGCAGGGACCCATGGAATGTGCACTGACCCATTTGGATATGCAGTAGCACTTCCCTTATACTTCTATATATTTTTACTTAGCAATGCGGGTGCTCCCACAACCCCCCTTTTGTATCTACAGTTCCTCATACCTTGCATTTTGGCAGAGCAATAGAGTGAGGCAGTGCATGGGGAGGTGCTAGAACTTGGGAGAGTGCCTGTGCTCACTGATTCTTACTATATAATGCATTCTTGTACTTTTTTATTATGCTTGGCCTGTCAGTATTCTCTATATCTTACTGCTTGTGTGGCCGTTGTCCATTGTTCTATATGTATGTATTTGGTGTGCCAGTGCCTCGGCTTCTTACTATATAATGTTCTTTATAGTGCTTGTGGTGCCTTCTCTATATTATGTTCTTGGGAGATCAGTACCTACTGCTCCTTTATGTCTTTTTAGTACCCCGTAGTCTCTGCATGTAATGTACTTTAGGTGCCAGAATCTTTTTCCCCCTTTACCCCATAATGCGCTTGTAGTGCAGCATTCACAGCTCTGTTAAAATTGTACATGTGGTGTTATTACCCCCTTCCTGCAGTGCCAGACTTTAAGCAAATTTTGCCCCCACTGCTATGGTTTGATTTTCCTGAAAATTCAGTGAAAGCACACAGGAAAGGGGGTGGAGTCCAAAGGGAATGACCAAAAAGGGGCATGGTCAAATCTTTGCCGCCGCGCTACGCGCGGCACATTTGCCCTTCATCCTGGCCACCCCTGTCAAAACCATCTTCTGCTGCCTATGCTATCTAGGGACCTTCTCTAACAGTACAGGGACCATCTGTTTTGGGCAATTACCTGACAGGTCCAGTATAGGGATAGAAACTAGTCAGTTCATATTTGAAAAAGCTAATTCCTATCCTGTCTAAGGACCTTCTCTAACAGTACAAGGACAATCTGTATTAGGCAATTACCTGACAGGTCCAGTAAAGGGATAGAAACTAGTCGATATATATGAACAAGTTAATTCTTATCCTATCTAAGGACCTTCTCTAACAGTACAGGGACCATCTGTATTGGGCAATTACACGACAGATCCAGTAAAGGGATAGAAACTTGTCAGTTCATATATGAACCAGCTAATTCCTATCCTGTCTAAGCAGGCCATACACGGACAGATCTGCTCGTTTGGCTGATCGACATCTGTCTTGCAAAGATGTATAACAAAGTTACAAGATGGTGACCCCCTCTGCCAACCTTGAAAACATAAATAATTTGCTTAATTAGGCTTCTGGTGCAGTAAGTTCATGTTTATGTTTAGTATACAAAATGCAGCATTTTTTAGCATTATTCTATTTTAGACTTTAGTTCCCATTTAATGCACCTAGCTGGGTGGATCCCAGATTAATGGAAAGGCATCAGGAGAAGATTTCACAGCCTGGTTATGTTCCTAGCAGTAAGGTCTTTATTCCCTCTAAATCTTTTACTCTTGTTCAATCCCCTGAGGATCCCATACAGATTTGGACCGCTGAGCTGACACTTGCCTAATGATTTTGCAGACGTTCCCAGGGCCTCTGCATGTACTGTAGTACTAAAGGCCATTTAGTCTGTACCTGCCCAGTAAAAGTGGGAAAACTCCTGAGCCTGTATGAAGTTGGGGAGATTCATTTGGGCTGTATTTGTGCTCCCTGTAACACTAGTTCTAGGATTTGTGTTCATGTTACTCTGTCCTTGTCAAGGCCGCCGGGAGCACGAAGAGACGCGTCTGCTCCCGGCGGCGAAGAATCCAAAATGGCGGCGCCCTGTCGGCCCACGTGGACGCTGGGATGCCAGCACCGCAACGCTGACACATGCGTAAAACACGCCGGCACAAGCACGCCGGCGTAAGGACGCCAGTGACGTCACTATTGCGCCAAATTCAACTATAAAAGGGCGCCCAGGACGCCAGAAGGGCGCCCTAGAATAGGTTCTGCTACCCTGAACCTGGGTTCCTGTTTTCCTGTATCCTGATTCCTGCTCCTGCCTTGGTTTTGACCCTCTGCCTAGACTCTTGTTATTTGATCCTGTTCTGCCTGCCACTGAACTCTTGCCTGGACTTTGGCCTTGCTTAACCCTTTGGATACCGCGACCTTGCACCCTCAAGAGGGCTTCCTCCTTGATCCAGACTACCTCCCTGGAGGGAGCTCCCGGCTCCCTGACAGTCCTGGAATAACACACGTTTCTGTTAAGGTTTTCATTGATTCAGGGGCTGCTGGGAACTTTGTTGACCCAACTTTTGCTGCTAAAATGTCTGTCCCTTCCATTCCTCTCCTGTCAATAGATGAAAATCCCCTTGGCAATGGCTTAGTTACATCAGTAACCCCTAAACTTGAGGCGTGTGTGGGAGGAACATTTTCTGAATACTTTGATTTCCACCTTATCCACTCCTGTGCTGTTAGGCCTGCCCTGGTTAAGGCAGCATAACCCAGCACTGGGGAGATTTTGCAATGGGGTCTTTGCTGCGTCTGTCTTCATTAAATGCCCATTACATCTTGCTGCTACAGTGATTGAGACTTGAATGTGTTGGGAATTTCACTGATATCACTGTAAAGACCACTAATATTCCCAGATCAGGGTTTGCTGCAGCCCAAAGTCCTGTCCTGCAGACAGAGAGACCAGGGTTAGCAAAAGGTGCAGTAACCTAATATATTTGTTGGTGCCCACTAGAAAAGAGCCATTGACAGACATCATAGGACTGCTCCTAGGTACCAGGGTTTAGCAGTCTATTAAAAATATCCATAAAAAATCCTGTCAAGGATAGTTTAAAGCTGCCAGCATCTCATAAAATGGATACTGTGATACATATTTCTTTAAGCTGTTCCAAGAAACCAACTATAGGGTCCAGAGGCAGCCCTTGGGGGTAACGCAACATCCTACCTATGATCTGGTGTTTTTATGTTGTTTCCATTACTGCTACTCTATGTGAGCAGACAGCTATGGTACTGGTTCACTTATATTGCTATCCCTGAATTTGCAAGTAGGCATGGCCTGTTTCCCCTGTACCACAGGTGATCCGTGGAAGCCATTAGTCTGGCTATTTAATATTTACATGATTTTCTAGTAGACTTACAATATGAAGATCCAAATTACAGAAAGATCCATTATCCAGAAAACCCCAGGTCCCAAAGCATTCTGGATAACAGGTCCCTAACCTGTACTATCAACTAAGGCTGACTTTAACAAGTGTGCAGGGTCTATTTCAAGCCAAGTAGATAAAGTTACCTTTAAACTTATAAAAATTTACTTTTTACATTTTTTTATTTCAAACAAAAAAAGATCATTTTATTTATAATTTTATTAAAAAATAAATGAAGACATGTAGCAGGATCAGACAACAAATCTTTGTCACAGTACCATCGTATAATAATAGTATAGTAGACACATGTCCATCAAGTTCAACTTTTTAAGTCTATATATAACCTGCTTAACTGTTAGTTGATACAGAGGAAGACGAAAAACCCTTTTGATTGAAGCCTTTCCAATTTGCCTCAGAGAGGAAAAAATTCCTTCCTGACTCTTAAATAGCAATCGAACTAGTACCTGGATCAACTTGTACTACGAGCTATCTTCCATTTGCCTGTATTCCCTCACTTGCTAAAAAGCCATCCAACCCCTTCTTAAAGCTATCTAATGTATCAGCCTGAACAACTGATTCAGGGAGAGAATTCCACATCTTCACAGCTCTCACTGTAAAAAAAAAACCCTTCTGAATATTTAGCCGGAACCTCCTTTCTTCTAATTGGAATGGATGCCCTCTTGTCAGCTGGAAAGAACTACTGGTAAATAAAGCATTAGAGAAATTATTATATGATCCCCTTATATATCTATACATAGTTATCATATAACCCCTTAAAGCTATACTGACAAGTTCCTATAAAAATCATAGGTACATGTCAGTATCAAGTATTTGCTGCACCTGTAATAGGTCCCCTCAAAGACGCCCCCAGCCCTGTGAACTTTTGCACAGCCGACCCTCTGACACTAACGGATCTTCTGACTTGCTTTGTGACACTGGGCTGTGGGGGGAGCGATCCTTCCATAGGCTGAAGTCCTGTTTTCATTTGTAACTAGCCTATGGAAGGATCGCGCCACCCCCAGCCCAGCGTCACTGGAAAAGCACAGAAGCTGGGGGCGGCTTTGAGGGGAACTATTGCGGGTGCAGCACCTACTTAATACTGACCTATGCTGTTCCTATGATTTTTGAAAGGATTGTGTCAGTATCCATCCAAGGGCCTCTTCTCCAGTGTGAACATCCCTAACTTGGCCAGTTTTTCCTCATAGCTAAGATTATGCATAACTTTTACCAGCTTAGTTGCCCTTCTCTGTACCCTCTCTGATACAATAATGTCCTGTTTGAGCACTAGAGACCAAAACTGTACAGTATATTCTAGATGGGGCCTTACCAGTGCTCTATAAAGTGGAAGAATGGATGCTTGGATACTTTTACATCCCAGGTGCATGACTTTACATTTATCAACAATGAATCTCATTTTTCACTTACAGGTAGCTGCCCAGATTGCCAGTTTGTCAAGATCCTGTTGCAAGCTCCACATCATGGATGGAATTAATTGGGCTGGAAAGTTTTTGTGTCATCTGCAAACACTGATACTTTACTTACAATACCCTCCCCTAAGTCATTAATGAACAAGTTAAATAAAAGTGGACCCAATACCGAGCCCTGAGGGACCCCACTAAGAACCTTACTCCAAGTGGAGAATGTACCATTAACAACCCTCTGTACCCTATCCTGTAGCCAGTTTCCTATCCATGTGCAAACGACTTCATTAAGCCCAACAGACCTTAGTTTAGAAAGCAGTTGTTTGTGGGGCACGGTATCAAACGCTTTGGTAAAATCCAAAAAGGCTGTGGACACAATAAACTCCTTTTACCTTCAACTGACTGCCTGGTGAAAGTTTGCCTACATTGAGTGCCTGCTCCAAAGAAGTTTTCCGAAAATCCACATAGATCACACCTACTGCCCCCCCTACTGTCCAGCATCTTACTTACCTCATCATAAAAAGCAATCAAATTTGTCTGACATGACCTTTCCTTCATAAAGTCATGCTGATTGCTGCTCATAATGCAATTCACTAGGACATTTTGAATATGATCCTTTAACAAGCCTTCAAATAACCCGCATCTTTTTACTATTAATAAACTTAAAAAACTTTTTGGGGTTAGTCTTGGCCTCAGCCACAGTGCACTCTTCATTTCCTTTCTTTGCCTTCCGGATTGTAGTTTTACAACATTTATTATAGTGTTTATATTCATTAAATGCAGCTTCTGTCCCAACAGACTTGTAGTTTTTTACCCTTACCTTGCCAGCCGATTTGTCCTAAATGCAAACATTTACTGCCAAGCAGTTTTTAGACAATTTGCACTCTTTCACTTTAAGGGCCTTTCCTGGGGGGGGTCTTTTAGTTTACCCAGGAAAACAATATATATATGTTTTTTCAGGACAACCTGAGTTTCCAACATATGCTAGAATTTTGGTGTAATTCCGCTTCTGTAAAAAGATATACCGTATATACCCAAGTATAAGCCGAGTTTTTCAGCATCCCTTATGTGCTGAAAAAGTCTACATCGGCTTATACTCGGGTCAGCGGTACCCGACCCGAGTAGCTGAGATTGCAGTCACTTTTAATCATTCCTATACCAACAGTTCACTTGGGGAGAGACTGCAATATCCCACAATGCCCTCTGTTGGTTATATGAAAGAATAACAGTGCGCCCTCTGTTGGTTATATGAAAGAATAACAGTGACTGCAATATCACACAGCGCCCTCTGTTGGTTATATGAAAGAATAACAGTGACTGCAATATCACACAGCGCCCTCTGTTGGTTATATTAAAGAATAACAGTGACTGCAATATCACACAGCGCCCTCTGTTGGTTATATGAAGGATTAACAGTGATGGCAATATCACACAGCGCCCTCTGTTGGTTATATTAAAGAATAACAGTGACTGCAATATCACACAGCACCCTCTGTTGGTTATATGAAAGAATAACAGTGTGCCCTCTGTTGGTTATATGAAAGAATAACAGTGACTGCAATATCACACAGCACCCTCTGTTGGTTATATGAAAGAATAACAGTGACTGCAATATCACACAGCGCCATCTGTTGGTTATATGGAAGAATAACAGTGACTGCAATATCACACAGCACCCTCTGTTGGTTATATGAAAGAATAACAGTGACTGCAATATCACACAGCACCCTCTGTTGGTTATACGAAAGATTAACAGTGATGGCAATATCACACAGCACCCACTGTTGGTTATACGAAAGATTAACAGTGATGGCAATATCACACAGCACCCTCTGTTGGTTATATTAAAGAATAACAGTGACTGCAATATCACACAGCACCCTCTGTTGGTTATACGAAAGATTAACAGTGATGGCAATATCACACAGCACCCTCTGCACATGGTAGTGGGACAGTGGGACAATGCACACAGTAATCCGTTTGGCAATTCTGTCACCATCAACTTTGCAAAGAAGTCCGGTTGATGGCTGGGGGGGTCGCTTTGGCAGAATGTGCGCTGCTGGGAGACAGGGCTGTAGTTGTGTCTAGGCTTATACTAGAGTCAATAAGTTTTCCCAGTTTTCGTAGGTAAAATTAGGTACCTCGGCTTATACTCGAGTATATACGGTAGGCTTCTAAGTGTCTAATAAAATGAAAAATCATGTTTCACATAGTACAATCACATATAACAGAAAGATAATTTATTTTATGTATGAGAACACAGCAGATATGGAAAGTTCTGTGTCTCCTGACAGCACAAATACCAAATAAGGAGATTTTGTGGACTCACCGTTAAATCTCTCTCTCTACAGTCGCTTGGGGACACAGGAAACAGTAGCTAGTATCACTAGAAGGTAGGCCACAACGAAAAGAATAAGTAGCTCCTCCTCCACTGGCTATACCCCTCCACTGGGCGGAGCCCTCATCAGTTTGTAATAAAGGTCAAAAAACATGACCCAAGTAAAAATCAATGAACAAAACTGTTGGCTAATGCCAAACCATGTCTAATGAAAACAGTGGGACTCCAATCAGGGAGGGAAGTCCTGTGTCTGACTTAAGAGAAAGATTTAACGGTGAGTCCACAAAATCTCCATTGTCTGTTTGGGGGACACAGGAAACAGTGTAGGTAGGTAGAACTTGAGAGCCCTGACAGGGTCCAGAGAGTGCAGTGCTACTTTCTTGGGATTAGCCAGAGATGGGCATAACGTTAGAATAGTAATTTCCTGGTTTAGATGGAAAATTGAAACTATCTTTTCAGAAATTAAGGTACTGTGCGAAGGACTGCTCTATCATGGTGGAAAGTGAGGAGGGGTGATCTGCAGGATAGAGCACTGAGTTCTGAAACCTGCTTTGCTGAAGCGATTGCCAGTAGGAAAACTGTCTTCAAGTGATCCACTGAAGTGGGATTGAAGCCATCGGTTCGATTGGAGAATGTTGCAGCGCCCTTAAGACCAAGGACAGGTATCATGTGGCTACAGGGGGAGCTATGTGAGCCACCCCCTGTACTAATGTTTTAATATCCGGCAGAAGTGCCAGTCTTCTATGAAAAGAACGGAGAGGGGTAAATTTGCGATTCGAACTCTAGCAAAGTTTGGTACCAAGAATGTCTCAAAATCAGTTTTGTGTCTTAGACACCACTGGTGGTATGTTGCCCAAACTCTGTAGTGTGTCTTGGCCGATACTGTTTTTTGTGCTGATTGCATGATGTGCACCCTTCCGCTTCAATATTCGGGTTTCAAGAGCCACACGTCAAACTGAGAATGGCTATGCTGGGATGACGAATCGGCCCTTGATGAAGAGGGTCTGGATGGGCGAGCAGGGGCCAGGGTTGCGCTATTGAGAGATTTAGGAGGTCTGGAAACTACATTTGCCGTGGCCACCTTGGAGCTATCAGAATAAGAGTGGTTTGTTCCCTCTTTAACTTTTTTATTGTTTTTCTAGGAACTAATGGCAGTGGGGGAAAGGCATACACCACACAAAAATTCCAGGGTGTAGTCAGAGTGTCCACTGCTTCCGCCAGAGGGTCCAGGCAACGCGCAAAGAACTTTGGCACCTTCCTGTTGTGTCACGTTGCCATTAGGTCCACCTCTGGTACTCCCCATCTTAACGTTATCTCTTGAAAGACTTCCTTTTTTAGTGACCACTAGGATCTGTCAGCAGTCTCCATGGAGGCCTGGCTGGTGGAGAGGTGAGATGTCTATAGTATGTTCCATTGAAGCTTCCTGAGATGATACTGAGCAAGGGGAACTGCTTCTATCGATGATACCATGACCACCAGGATCCCTCATATAGAACCGGATTGTATGGCTCAACTCTGCTAGTATAGAGTTGTCAAGTGATTGAAGGTGCAGAATCTTCTCCTGAGGCAGAGAAATCTGTGTCAACGAGTTAAACTGCATCCCGAGAAAAATCATGTACTGACTGGGAGTTAGGGCTATTCCACACGGGGAGATAGCCACGCGTTTGCGGTCGCGGCGACAAAGCGCCGCGCCAGTCGCCGCGACCGGCGCAGGCGACAGTTTTGTATGGGCGCCTATGTAAAAACGCCTGTGCTAACCACACGAGGCGATGCGCTTTTCAACAGTCGCCTGAAAATGCCTCGCCAGGCATTTTCAGGCGACTGTTGAAAAGCGCATCGCCTCGTGTGGTTAGCACAGGCGTTTTTACATAGGCGCCCATACAAAACTGTCGCCTGCGCCGGTCGCCGCGACTGGCGCGGCGCTTTGTCGCCGCGACCGCAAACGCGTGGCTATCTCCCCGTGTGGAATAGCCCTTAGGGAAGACTTTTCCAAGTTGAGGCAACAACCGAGTTCCTTCAGTTTGACCATAGAGAGCTTTAGTGATTGATGTGCCTCCTTCAAGGAGGGCACTTCGATCAGTAGGTCGTCCAGATATGGAGTGATGGACACGTGCTTCTGATTTCTGCTGTGACCACTGCCATGATCTTTTTAAAGACCCTGGGAGCTGATGTTAGTCCAAAGGGTAGGGCTGTAAATTGGAAATTACAGTTTTGGAAGGCAAAGCGTAAGAATCTCTGATGTGGAGGGAAAATTGGCACATGTAGGTAAGCGTCTTTGATGTCGAGGGAGGGCAAGAATAGGCCCGTACTCATTGCCGCGATGATGGATCTGAGGGATTCCATCTTGAATTTTCGTGGTCAAATGAACTTGTTGAGTTCCTGTAAATCCAGTACCAGACAAACCGATCCGTCTTTTTTTGGGAACCATGAACAGATTGGTATAATAGCCCTTGAATTGCTCCGCTGGAGGCACAGGGGCAATTAATTCCGCCTGAAGGAGGAATGTTATCACCTCTGGAAAAGCCTTGCGCTTTGCTGTTTCCAGTGGGAGCCTTGACATAAAAATTTTTCGAGGTGGTAGACGAAAATTCTAGGTGATAACCCAGTGTGACCACCTTGTGAATCCAAGAGTCTTGTGTAATCATGAGCCAATTATCCGCAAATCGACGTAGCCTTCCCCCTAGGACAGGCCCGTCTGACTGAGGGGGTACCCCGTCATGCCGAAGTGGACTTATCACATTCCCCCAAATCCAAATTGCCTGTCTTTCTACTCCAAAGCACCAAGCCGCAAACCTTTCCTAAATTTTGCGATTTTGGTAAAATTTCCAAAAATCACCTCAAAACTTCCACCCTGCAGCATCTGATTTCCCACATACTATATGGTATCAAGATAAATTACCCCAAATATGAAAGCCTGGTGTCCGCTAAACAGTTTGATGCCCAATGTACATAGGTTTACCGAAGTAGATAGCATGTAAAGTTCCCAAAATCTACCTTGTACACTTATTTGATGGCTTACATTTACACAAATTTATAAACATTGCCAGTTTTATGTGGGATAAAAGGTACAAAAAAAATTATGGTGACCCCTAAAAACCATATAGCTTTGGAAAGTACACATTCTGACAAATCCAAAATGGTTAATTAAGTATTTTTACTCCAAACTACCATACTGCAAAGCTATAAAAAAAGGCAGCATTTTTTATGACATTTCTGATAATCGGTCTGCATTTATCTCACCCAATTTCTTACATACAATTGTAAAACACCCTAAATATTGACACCAAGGTTTTACTGAACAGCTGGCATGTGCAGACCCCAAATAAAAAGTGCATATGAATTTTCTCCACTGCGGATTTGGCTTCTGTGAACAAAGACCCCTGACTGCATATTTTATGTGCCACAAGACCCTCCTAACAGCACAAATACCATATATTTTGGAAAGTAAACATTCTGTAGAATCCAACAAAGATAAAGACGTCTTTCTACACCAAACTGCAAAGGTTTTTACAACATTTGAGAAAATCTCCTAAAAATGTTGCAGTTTGCCGCATTTATCTCGCACAATGTTTTACATACAAAGAAAAATCACCCTAAATATGGATGTCAAAGGTCAGCTGAATTGTTTGATGCCCAATATGCATAGGTTTACCAAAGTATGTGATATGTATGGTCCCCCAAATGAAAAACGTGCATATAAATTTTCAAAATGGTAAAATGAAAAAGTAAAAAAACAAACAAACCCGTTGCGAGTTATTTGTATATACATGTCTGTACATTTCTAAAAGTTGTGTGACAGTGTGTAAGTGTATATATCAGTGAGCAAAATTAAACATGCAAAAAAAAAAAAGTGTGTGTAAGAGTGTATAAATGTATGTAAGTGTGTATAAGTGTGTAAATAAAGACCACTTACCATTCCTGGAGCAGGAGGGCCGATCCCATCGCTGGAGGTTTGCTGGAGTCTGTTGCTGCAGAATTCCAGAGCAGCAGGAAGTTGGTTGGCGGTTACAGCAGCACGAGGAAGACAGGCAGAGCAGCAGACATGCAATCTGCTGCGTCTGCTTCTATTAGGTCGGCTCTGCGATAATCCTGTCGCAGGACCGACATGACAGCCCCCCAGCCTCGTTGCACAGGGGCATGTCAATGCTGCTACATCTCTCCAGAGGTGGCTAAAGCCACCGATGCAGAGAAAAGCCCTAATTACTGCAAGGATGTACATAGTATGTCCTTAGCAGTTAAAGACCCTGCCTGCCAGCATGTACGCTGTACGTGCTTGGTAGGCAAAGGATTAAATGCCTCTCTCTTCTTTCCTATTAACTTCTTTGCTTCTATATTAAGCCACATAGGGTGATTCTCACTGCTTCTACAATTACTCCTTTAGGGAAGAAATTGTGTACAGTAACAATTTAATATAATTTTCTGTTCTGTGTTTTTAGCTGAAAACATAATGCCCCAATCAATGCTCTGAAGGGCAGCCCTCAAGGCACTAAAACTAGCTTTTCTGAAATGCATGGTTTTTGTTGACCCAGTGTATTATTTGTTTTTTGCACCAAACATTAAATGATATCACATTATGGTCACTATTGCCCAGGGGTTCAATGACTTGCACATTTGCTATAAGTTCTGGTTATTTGAGATCACTAGATCCAGCACAGCATTTTTTCTGGTTGGCTCCTCAACAACCTGTGACATAAAATTGTTATGTAACAGTTTATAATACACAAAAGCCATGAATATCTTGTAAATTATATCCTTATAAACGGTGAGTTCTGATGTCATTAGTTATAAACGGTGAGTTCTGATGTCATTTCTGTCACATGACTCACTAAAACTTGTGTATTATAATAAATAAAGTACCCCCAGTTGCAAAATATGAGGATATTATAAGTTACCTCGGAGTTCCATGACCTGTATAAAAACACTCGGCCTTCGGCCTCGTGTTTTAATATGGTCATGAAACTCCTCAGTAACTTGTAAAATATAAGGATATTATAAGAGGGGGTACTTTATTCACTTTATAATCTACAGTCTGGTCATTTCCCTATGGGACCAGACTGTAAATTATATCCTTATAAACAGCGCGTTCTGACATCAGAATGCACTGTTTATATGACACATAACTTCCGCCACTGCTCTCTCCCTGCAGCTCTCCCTACACGCTTCCCCCCTCCCATCTGACTCGTAGGCTCAGATTTTACTTACAGCACTGGGCGCTCCTTTTCTCTCACTCCCTCTCAGATATGTACCCTCATAGCTTCCGTCTCATGTGCTCCCCCTGCTGATCCCTGTCTGCTTTGATCCCCCTCCTCTTAGTGCGGTGAAATTCATTGGGAAGCGGGAGGAGTGATTATCAAAGGGGTGACGAGCGGAGTGGTTGCAGCAGGTATGCTGGTTTTCAGTCAGTCCATGCTGACTGACAGGCTGATTCTAGCTCTAGCTTTAACTGGTACTGCTCTGGTGCTGCTCCGAAACTCATTGCAGATGGGATGTAATGGGGCTGGCAGGAGGGGTGTTAAGCGTCTTGCATGTTTGACTCCCTGTATTTCGGTGTCCGCTCTGTCTAGCCCCCTCTCTGGTCTCCCTTACATGTTCTCTCTCCATTCTTTCTCACCAACTCTCCCAATTTTCACATAACCTCCCTCTCAACTCACACTCCCCCTCCTGCCTCCAGTCCTGATTTAAGTTTCCCTACTTCCTTGGCCTTTCCCCTATGACATCACCTGTGGCAGGCAAGAAGGCAAGGGCAGAACAGAGCCAGACATCTTTAGAAATCAAGACACTGCACCTAGAAAATGTAGATTATAATGCAAAATGTACCTCCTGCTATAATTTATAAAGATATTAGAAGTCACCTCGGAGTTATGTGACCTGTATATGGTCACATAGCTCCTCTGTAACATAATGGGGCTCATTTATAAACACTGGGCAAATTTGCCCATGGGCAGTTACCTATAGCAACCAATCAGTGACTAGCTTTTTGAAGCCAGCTGCAAGTAGAACAATGAATGCAGCAATTTGATTGGTTGCCATGGGTTACTGCCCATGGGCAAATTTGCCCAGTGTTGATAAATGACTCCCTGTATCTTTATAAATTATAGTAGGGGGTACATTATCCATTATATAAACTTGTTCCCATCAACTGATCTGACAGTACTGTTGCTCCAGCCAGTTCTCTGGGTAATTAAAATCCCCTATTATCATTACTTTACCCAAACTAGCAGCCCTTTCTATTTGCATCAGGAGCTTAGCCTCCTTCTCCTCACTTACATTAGGGGGTCTATAGCGACTCCTACAATTAATTTGTTGGACTCTTTAGAATTGGTAAATAACTCCACCCATATGACTTCTGCCCCTTCATTTTCTAACATAACCTCCTCCTTTATATTAGCGTTTAAATCCTGCCTAACAAACAGACATACCCCTCCTCCTTTTCTATTGTTATTGTCCCTCCAAAATAAAGTATAGCTGCTGATATTAACTAGCCCAGTCATGTGACTCATTCAGTCATGTTTCAGCCACACCAATCACATCATATTTTTCCTCCAGCTCTCCCATTTTACCAGTCAGACTCCTTGCATTTGCAAACATACATTTAATACTGGTACCATATTGAACATATGACATGTGGTCCTCCCTATCCTTAACAGTGTCCCCAACCAAATCTCCACCACCATTTTCCCTTCCTTTGCCCACTATCTCATCTAACCTGTCTTCCACTGAATCTTTTACTGAACCCTTCCCCCCACGCCTAGTTTAAAATCTCCTCCAACCCTCTAGCCATCTTTTCCCCCAAAACAGCTGCACCATCATCATTGAGGTGCCCCCATCCCTAGCAAAGAGCCTGTAGCTCTTTCTTTAATGAGAAAGAAAATTATAAATTAGAAAGAAGCTAATTACACAAAACTAACAAAATGATGCAGAAGAAAGGAGAACACAAGAGGTACAGTGCTCCCCCCAACTCCACCCACAGAGAATCAGAGGCACAGTGACCTCCCAACTCCAGAGACATTCAGAGACACAGTGACCCCCCCCCCGATCCCAAAGAAATTCAGAGGCACAGTAACCCCACTCACCCTACAGAAATTCATAGGCACAGTGATCCCCAGCTAACCCCACAGAAATTCAGAGGCACAGTGATCCCACTCCCTTAACCCACAGAAATTCATAGGCACAGTGATCCCCCCCTTACCCCACAGAAATTCAAAGGCACAGTGATCCCCTCTCACCCCACAGAAATTCAAAGGCACAGTGACTGCCCCCTCACCCCACAGATATGCAGAGGCACAGTGATCCGCCCCTAACCCTCCAGAAATTCAGAGGCACAGTGATTCCTCCACTTACCCCACAGAAATTCAAAAGGCACAGTTATCCCCTCCCCTCACACTACAGAAATTCAGAGGCACAATGATCCCCCCCCCCTCACCCTACAGAAATTCATAGGCACGGTGATCCCCCCCCTTACCCCACAGAAATTCATAGGCACAGTGACTCCCCCCCTCACCCCACAGAAATTCAGAGGCACAGTGACTCCCCCCTCAACCCACAGAGCCCAGCATGATCTAGCTTCCAGTTTAGAAGCCCGGCTAGGAGGAGATGTGGATCGCTCGCCCTTTCGCTTTTCTACAGTGTACATCCGGAAGCAGATATTTAATATGTTTTTGGACAAAGCATTGAATTTAATAAACGTTATGCATGTTTACAGTGGATTTGTTGCATAAAATTTTTTAGTGTTACTAATCTTGACACCCCAAACATTTAGGCTGTCACTCAACAACCATGGGCTCCTCTAGGCAACTAAGTGATAATATGAAATTAAATCTAATCGATGCCTACAAAAGTAGAGGAAGGCTATAAAAAGATGCAAAACACAAAATGTTTCCAACTTGCAATTTCAACTTTCCATAATGTCATAAAGAAATGGCATTTAAGGTGAACTGTGGAAGTAAAGGTAAGATCTGGAAAAGCAAAAAAAAAAAAAAACTGCTTGTATGTTGGCCAGAAAGGCAAAAACAAGCCCTCATATGACTGCAGAAGATCTGCACAAAGGAAAGGATTGGCTGTCACAAGAGTGGTGGATTGGTGTAGCAACCTTTCAAGGTGGCTTGCAAAAATATATATAATTGAAATTCTGTGGCTGGATCATAATGTGCATGCAAGAACTTTTGATTTATAAGTGATATGCAAGAAAGGGTAAGCAAAAATCCCTGCAGCAAGGCCAAGCTGTGATTTGTGCCAAAGATAATGTTAACAATTATGGACTTACTAGGACATCTAAATTTTTACACAAGCCACAATTACTGTTTTCTTTGTTCCTATGTTTGAGTGTTTATGAAATGTGCATTAATATTTGCAAATATGTTGCTTAACACAATGATTCTTTACTACTTTTCACTTATAAAATGAAATATGAACTTTGGAAAGATACCCAAATGTTTACTTTCTACTGTTACACTAACTGAATTCACATTGAAAACTCCTAACAGTCAGCAGAAAGCCATAGTTTGAAAAGAACACACCCTGAGAAGTTCAAAATGGATGGTTTTTTTTTTATAGTATAGAACTACTAAAACCAAATCTTTGCTAAAGATACCAGTTTCAGAAATGCACAGCGTCTCATCTACTATGGCCTTAGTTATAAAGATAAACCATCATAAATATGAATGCCTGACACCATACCTCACAAAATAAAAATATTTTTGCCATGCCCGTTTTTGTGGCCACACCCCCAATTACTATGTTCATTTTACAAATTGTAAATAAGCCGTATAACTTTAAATGGGCAGGGAGAGCTGTATGTCAGTCCCTACTAAGGGGATGTAGAAAGTCATAGTGCAACTGGCTTCCCTCCACAGGTTATTGAACTACAACTCCCAGCACCAACACCTGGAGAGCTGTAGCTGGGAGTTGGTGCTGGGAGTTGTAGTGTGTGTGTGTGCCCTGGGCCAAGGCTGTAGCCTTGGCACAGGGCACACACACACACACACACACCGTAATACACACAGTAACACACACACAGTAACTCAGACACACAGGGGTAAATTTATCAAAGAGTGAAGTTCCGCAGCTCTCCGTTCATTTCTATGGGATTTTGAAAGGCGTATTTATCAATGGGTGAAAGTGAAATTTCACCCTTTGATAAATACACCTTTAAAAACCCCATAGAAATGAATGGGAAGTGGCGGAATTTCACTCTAGTGGCAGAACTTCACTATTAACTTCGCTCTTTGATAAATATACCCCACAGTAACTCACAGACACACAGTAACTCACACCCCCGCACTACACTAAATCCAGTCACCAGCCGGGGAGAGGGCGGAGTTTAGGACTAAAATAGCCCTGTCCGGGCACACCTCTCAGACACTGAAGCTTCCGCCCCCTCCAATGACGCCGTGGTTAGAAACTTTTTTTTTCTTTTTCTGTCTGTTCAGAAAGTCGGGACTTATAAGTACAATAGCGGGACAGCGGGTTGAGCTGTCAAAAGCGGAACTGTCCCACAGAAAACAGGACAGTTGGGAGGTATGCTGACACCTCTAGAAGTGGGCTGAACATGGGGGGGGGGGCGTGGAGGATATGGTTCAACCACATCATAATCAGTCAATTGTATTATACCAGGCCTTCATGTTATGAAATTCTTGGGGCACTGAATCATACATTGTAGCAGTCTTTTGGGTCATTAAATTCTGGAGCTACATTGACGTTACATAGTTAATTTGAGTTGAACAAAGTCAACCATTTATCAAGTTTAACCCATCATATACTACTCAGCGAACATTAATATTTATAACTACTATAAAAAAATAGGAAATTAGAAGTCACCAAGGAGTTTCACAGCAATATAAAGGCACAAAAACAAAGGCAGAGTGTTTTTTGTGACTTCTAATATCTTCATACAGGTATGAGAACTGTTATCCAGAATGCTTGAGACCCGGGGGTTTTCCGGATAACATATATTTTCTGTAATTTGGATCTTCATGCCTTAAGTATACTAGAAAATCATGTAAACAATAAATAAACCCAATAGGCTGGTTTTGTTCCCAGTAAGGATTAATAATATCCTAGTTGGGGGGGGGGGGGCGGCAAGTGCAAGGTACTGTTTTATTATTACAGAAAAAAATGAAATAATTTTAAAAAATGAGATCCATTATCCGGAAACCTGTTATCCAAAAGCTCCGGATTACAGAAAGGTCCTCTCCCACAAACTCCATTTTATCCAAATAATCCAAATTTTTAAATATGAATCCACTTTTCTCTGTAATAACAAACCAGTAACATGTACTTGATCTAAACTCAGATGTAACTATTCCTTATTGGAAGCAAAACCAGCCTATTGGATTTATTTAATGTTTACATGATTTTCTAGAAGACTTAAGGTATGAAGATCCAAATTACGGAAAGATCCTTTATCCAAAACTCAGGTCCCGCACATTCTGGATAACAGGTCACATATCTGTATTACAAAAAACAAGCACTTGTAGATGTTAAAGGACCAGTTACATCAAGAAATTAAATTGTTTTAAAGTAATAAAAATATAATGCAGTGTTGCCCTGCACAAGTAAAACTGCTGTGTTTTCTTCAGAAACACTATTATTGTTTATATAATATATGTTTATGTTATGAGATTTTATACATTACAAGAGATATGTGGGTCTGCAACTGCAGGGAACACAGCAGATATTGATCATTGTGACATGAAAACATCACTCATTGCCTAGAGAGGGTTGCATATTACTAGACATAAGGGGTAATGTAATAAAAGGCACTAAGTTTGCCCAGGAGCAGTAACCAGTAGCAACCAATCAAAAGGTAGGATTTACTGGTCACCCGTTTAAAAGCAAACATCTTATTGGTTGCTATGGATTGCTGCTACTAGGCAAATTTAGTGCCTTTTATTAGATATGGGGGCTAGTGGCTTAATTGGGGGGGATGAGATCAAAAACAAAATCTAAAATATTCTGCTGCTGCAATTCATAACTACACAAGTAGAGGCAAAAATTAGCAAGCAAAGTGAGTGGCATAAGCAAATGAAACAGTATAACTGGAGGTCTGCAGCAATATAAATACCTACAATGGCATAGAGAGGTTACAGCCCTGGCACTACATGAAAAGCACTAAATGTGGGATTTTTTGAAAGCTGTAAGAAATGGTCACTACTTAAGAAGCAATCACTCCAGAAATTCAAGTATTTCATCAAATGCATAATTAGTAAATGAACTATAGTTTTAAAATATACATACAAAATCTATTCTCCAAAAGAGAATAAATATGGATATAGTGCATATCTTTTAATATATAAAATTAGTTTTTATAAGACTGGAAAACCAGAGATCTGGTTGGTGATTGTGTGGTGTTGTCATAAGGTGAAGTCCCACATTTTTGATCATTGCTCAAGAGGGGAGTTGGTATATTGGTGCATTATGTACTTTTATGTATGGGTAATCAACCCTCAAGGGTATTGCTTAGCACAGAAAAGTGATTGTACTCCACAAAGAACATAAAGTACACAAATTAAATAGAAACAGACTTACTTTACATTAGAAATGTCAAACCATGGTGCCAGAATTAGATTTAAAAAAAAGTAAATTCAAATTCTCTCTGCAATCACACCAACTCAGTTTTTATAAAGAACTGGTGAGGTCTTAAAGGAACAGTTCAGTGTAAAAATAAAATTAATAGGCTGTGCAAAATAAGAAAAATGTTTTCAATATAGTCAGCTAGCCAAAAATGTCATCTATAAAGGCTGGAGTGACTAAATGTCTAATAGAACAGAACACTACTTCCTGTTTACATCTCTCTAACTCCCTGCTCTGCCCCCTGCTCTGCTCGCACGCATAGCTGCAGTTTGCATATTAAAGGAACAGTAACACCAAAAAATGAAAGTGTTTTGAAGTAATGAAAATATCATGTACTGTTGCCCTTCCACTGGTAAAACTGGCTTGTTTGCTTCAGAAACACTACTATAATTAATTTAAACAAGCTGCTATGTAGCAATGGCGGAAATTGAAAAAAGGCTTTTACGGCACAGGATAAATAGTGGATAACAGATAACATTATGTTCTACAGTCCTATCAGAGTATATAAAAAACAGTTATTATAGCGTAGGAGGGGTTTCAAAGGCACTTATTTACTTATTTTTTCCTTACTGAGGCCAATTTTTTTCTGGAGAGAACACCTTTATGTTACAATGCTAGTGCTAGTGAAAAACCGTCATTATTCCAGAGAACCATGTGTTTGTACCATCCACACATTCTGCTGAATTAAAAGGCGATTAGGATAAACACAGTAACAAAAACGAAGTGGCGAGATACAGAGATGGCCCTTGCCCAATAGATATCCATGAAGAGATACAAAGATAAATAAATATGGTAAAAACGGTAGAAATGAATATCAAGGGTTTTCTCAATAGTTTGATACCAAATATGTATAGCATTACACAACTAGATGGCATGTAGAGATCAAAAAATTGTAAACAACACATCATTTTTATGGTTGACCTTACCCTACAAACAAAACTACACTGATCTAGTTATTTGCTTCCTTAAAATCAATAACTATAACACAACATAACCCAAGACAAATATGTAGAAAAATATATAAATATGGTTTTGCAGACAGTACTAGCTAACTGTAAGGAATACTTACTTGTCTGCTGATTCCAGCTGACGCCATGGACAAGATGGTGGCGCTCAGTCCTCCCAGGTGGCTTGTTTTGATGCCAATGCATCAAAACATGCGCAACGTCATGATGCCAGGGCATCAAAGCGTGCACAGCGTCATGACACCCGCGAGTCAATGTGCAACGTCAGCACATGAAGCACGACGTCATCATGCTCGTTTGGCGCAAAAATCAGCCTATATAACACGCCAGAACATTACAAACCTTGCTCAATTATAGGCTCTACTTATTAAGTTCCTGGGTGTGACTTCTGAAATTGATCTTGATTCCTGTGTTTGACCTCGGCCAAGAACCTTGCTGCCTGAATTGACCTTTTGCCTGGACTTGACCATTCTTCTTCTTCAACCCCTTTGGATACCTTGAACTGTGTTGGAATTGTTGCTTCCTCCTAGGTCCGCAAATTCTAGCAGAACCTTCAGGCCCTGACAGTATAATTGAGCAATGGACCCTTCTGAGGAAGCCCAACCCGATTTCGGCAGGGCCTTTCGTGGATTGGCATCCCGCATGGAGGCAGTCGCATGGAGGCCAAGCTCTGGAAGCCATTCTAGCCAAGCTTTCCGTTCTCACGCCAGCAACTCAGGCACCAGCTCCAGCAGCAGTTCCTCTTCCAGCTGCTCCAACTCCTGCTTTGGAGCCACGTATTCCTGCACCTCCTCTTTACAGCGGAGACCCACAGGTTTGCTGAGGATTTGTCAATCAGTGCATAATCCAATTTGAATTGCAACCTACTCAGTATGTGTCTGAGCGGGCCAAGGTGGGATACGTGAATACCCGTCAGGAAGGGAAACCCCAAGGGCATCTCCCCTGTGCGAAAAAGAATCTCCCTTAATTCAGGATGCCAAGGCCTTCCTCCAGGCTTTTCGGACCATTTTTGATGCTCCTGGCCGGGTTGCTTCTGCTTCTTCGCGGCTTTACAGATTCGCCAAGGGAATCGAAGTGCTATTGAATACGCCATAGATTTCCACACGTTAGCCTCTGAGACAGGCTGGAATAATGAAGCCTACCATGTCACATTCTATCATGGGCTCTCTCTACTTGCCTGAAAGACGATCTGGACTCTCGTGATCTGCCCACTCAACTGGGTGACCACATTGGCCATCACGGTGGACACCTGGCTGAGAGAGCATCAGTCTGATAGAGAGAGAAGTAGGAGGTTTCAACCCATGCTGGCCCCACGTTTCCAGAAACCCTTATTACCCAGCATGCCTGCTGCTCCGTCTCCAATTTATTCTGAAGAACCTATGCAAATTGGGGGAGCTCAACTCTTCGAACAAGAGAAAAATCGAAGACGTACTGTCGGGCTATGCCTGCATTGTGGGGGCAAAGCTCACTTTGCCTACAACTGCCCTGGGAATTTCATGGACAAATCTTTTGCTGTATGCCATGCCATACCCCTGCAAGCCTTGTCTATACCACTACGAGTCCTGGCTATTGATGATAGACCCCTGTCTATGGCTCTCATATCTTAATCTTCATTGGAGTTACCATTTAAAGTCAGCACTCTTCACACTGAAACACTGTCTTTTCTCATCATCCACTGCCCTTCTACACCAGTGGTTGCGCCTCCACAGTTATCGATTGGTCAGAAGCTCAGATATCTCATTGGAGCTCCTTCTGCCAACTGAATTGTCTTCCTTCCAACCCTCTTCTGAAAGTGACCACTGCGGCTGTAGATCTTCACTCTTCCATTTACCACGCCTTCTCGGATGTATTCAGCAAGAGGATGGCAGTTTACAACCTTGCATAGATTATCGTGGCTTAAATAAAATCACCTCTTAAAATCATTATCCCCTCCCACCAACTGAAAGGAGCCTGTCTCTTCACCAAGTTGTATCTACGGGGAGCCTAAAATCTGATTCATATCCGAGAAGTGGAAAACTGCTTTTAACACTCAAGACAGGTACTATGAGTACCTTGTAATGCCTTTTCGGTTCTGCAACACGCTTGCAGTTTTCCAAGAGTTCGTCAACGGTATTTTTCGAGACCTGCTAGGCCAAAGTGTTGTTGTATACTTGGATGACATTTTAATCTTTTCTAAGTCCCTGGCAGAACATAATCTTCAAGTCTGTGAAGTCCTCTCTTGTTTAAGAAAGAATGCTCTTTTCCAAGTTGGAAAAATGTACTTTTGAAACCACCAAGATTCCTTTTTTAGGGTACATCATTTCCCAGAAAGGATTTGAAATGGATCCTGCCACAGTCTCCGCGATCCAGGAGTGGCCTCTTCCAACCAGCATAAGATCCATACAGAGATTTATTGGCTTCGCCAATTACTATAGACAGTTTATCAAGGGCTTTTCATCCAAAATCACTCCCATTCTAACACAATTCGTAAGGGAGGAAAACCCAACTGCTGGTCCCCACAAGCGTTAGAAGCCTTCAAATCCTTGAAAGAATCATTTTCCTCCGCTCCAATCCTCAGACATCCTGATCCCCTTCTTCCATTTTTTTTATCGAAGTAGATGCTTTGGATGTTGGAGCCAGGGCCGTCCTATCCCAGAGGCTGATATGTGACAGAAAACTACACCCCTATATGCCTTCTTTTCGAAAAAGTTCTCCCCTCCTGAACAGAACTATAATGTTGCCCTGGAGGAATGGAGACATTTACTAGAGGGTTCTACTGTTTCAGTGACAATATTCACTGACCACAAAAATTTTGAGTATATTCAGACCCTCAAACTATTAAATCCCAGACAGGTGTAACACTGGTTTTGAGCGCCGGCGTCGAGGCGCCTGCGCACGTCAAATCGGATGCCTGCGCCGGAATGGACGCTCGCATACTTAGGAGCAATGACCTCTAATTTGGGCGCCTGGCTTCCTATTGGTCCCTGATGTGTCTGTCTTCTTCAGCCTGCTGCTGATTGGTTCCTGTTCCCTTAAATACCTTCCTCTTCCTCCTCACATTGCCCAAGCTGGCTTCAGTTCCTACTGTTCCTGCTAAAGCCCTGGTTGTTCGAGTTTCTTGGTTTTGACCCTCTGCCTGTTTTCATGACCTCCGAATCTTCGCTGACTGAATCCGACCTCTGCCTGCATTTAACTACGCCTTAGCCTGACCCCTTGGTACTTCGCTTCTCTGAAACCCGTCTTCTGGAAACGACCTTTGCCTGCACTTGACTACGCCTTGCCTGATCCCTTGTTACTTTGCTCCTGGTAACTCGACTGGCTTCTCTAACACCTCCGCAGCAGAAAGCCCGGGGCCCCAAAAGGGCGTCTGTGAATACCGGAGCCGTAAGAGGTTCCTGTTACCATCAGTTCTCCTGGATCAGCTACCTTCCTCCGGGATCCGAGGTAAACAGATCGTTATAACAGGCTTGATGGGCACTCCTCTTTCCCCGTTTTAATTTCATTATAAGTTTTCTTCCTGGTTCCTGAAATAAGAAGGCAGACGCACTTTCTAGGAGCTTCATTAAGGACACGGATCCCATTGTTTCCCCCAGCTAAAATTGTGGCCACTTTGTTCCCATCCATGGCTTCAAAGATCTTGTCAGCCCAGTCTTCAGCACCCTCTAATACTTCCCTGGGAGTGGCCTATGCACCACCAGACCTTTGTCACTCCATCCTCTGTCAGTCTCATAATTCCAAACAAGCTGGTCATCCTGGAATTAGAAAAATGACAGATCTTCTATCTCATCTTGTCTGGTGGCCCACCATTCGAAAGGATGTCAAGGACTTTGTGTCTTCCTGTAGTGTGTGCTGCATCTAAATCTGGACATTTTCCTCCCTAAGGACTACTCCAGCCATTACCCATACCCTCTCGACCCTGGACCCATTTAGCTGTGGATTTTATTGTAGACCTACCTGTTTCCCTGGGTCACACTGTCCTCTGGGTGGTGTTGGATAGATTTAGTAAGATGGCCAATTTTATACCTCTACCCTCGGCTGTGGAACTTTTTAAATTGTTCATACTGCATATTTTTCATCTTCACGGTTTTCCTGCGGAAATCGTGTCTGATAGGGAGTCCCAAATTGTTTTGAAGTTTTGGAGTTTTGCAAAGCACTTAACATTTCTCTTCAGTTTTCTTCTGCTTACCATCCTCAGTCTCAGCTGAACGAGTTAATCATGCACTCAAACAATTTTTGAGATGTCATGCTTCTTTATGTCAAGGCGATTGGGCAGAACGCCTTCCATGGGCCGAATTCGCTCACAACAATGCTTTCCATGCCTCTTCAGAAAGATCTCCCTTCTTCTGTGTTTATGGTCAACATCCACTGGCTTTTCCTCAAGATCTGCTTCTCACTAATGTACCTGCAGCCAATGACCAAGTCGCTCATATGTTGGCTAACTGGCACGCTACAAAAGCCAACTTAGTGAAAAGTTCTATTTCTCAAAAAAATTTTGCTGATAAAAAACATGCCCCATCTCCTCTGTATTCTCTTGGAGATAGGGTTTGGCTTTCCACCAAGAATATTCACCTCAAATTTCCAACACCTAAGCTGGGTTACTGGGTTAATTTCATCGGCCCTTATTCCATAATTGAGATCATCAACCCAGTAGCTATCTTCAACTACCTCCTGAGATGCGGATTCCTTCTTGCGTCAAAATGCACAGCGTCAACGCGCATCAGCACGTGACTTTGCACATCATCATGCTCTTTTTGGCGCGAAAATCAGCCTATATATGACGCCAGAACATTACAGACCTTGCCCATTTATAGGTTCTACTTATCGTGTTCCTGGGTGTGACTTTGGATATTGATCTTGATTCCTGTATTTGACCTCGGCCTGTTATATCGACTAAGAACCTTGCTGCCTGAATTGACCTTTTGCCTGGACTTGACCATTTGTTGTGTGTAGATGTTTGTGTTACCAGTAAGACTGCAATAGGGCTGCTGCAACAGCAAGAGCAGAGGTCCCCAACCCTTTTCACACTCAGATGAAAAACTCGTCTGTGAGCAACACAATGGGGCTCATTTATCAACACTGGGCAAATTTGCCCATGGGCAGTTACCTATAGCAACCAATCAGTGCTTAGCTTTTTGAAGCCAGCTGCAAGTAGAACAATGAATTAAGCAATCTGATTGGTTGCCATGGGTTACTGCCCATGGGCAAATTTGCCCAGTGTTGATAAATGACCCCCAATAAGTGAAGAGTACCGCAAACATAATTTTTATTAATATTAAGCATATACTCTAAATTAAAATAATATATAATATCAATCTATGTGAAATCTGGCACTGCATGTTTTCTGCCAGTTTTTGAATATCTGGGGTGTAGTTTGTGACAGCCAGCCTCATGCATTTTCCCAGATGATCATCATTTAAATGTGTTCTATATTTAGATTTTAAAATTTTCATAGCTGAAAATCCAGATTCACAAAGGTAGGTTGACCCAAAATAGGAATTCAGTCTTTGTGAGGTTCCTTTTAGGATGGGAAACTTGAAGATTTCTATTAAAGTGATCAGAGTTATAACAGCGTTATCTTTTCTCACTCCATTCTCTTCCTGCGCTTCCTACTCACTGCTCACTCACAGGACTAATTGCAAACACGCGGTTATAACTCACTGATTGATTTGACAGGAGGCTCACAGAATTGACCGGGGAAGACGCTGGCAATTTATAAGAGACTATGAGGGCTGGTTGGAAAGTATCGCACTGAAACTTTTCCAGGTACTTCAGAAGGTTGGTTATATAGAAAGGATCGTGCTTGAACTGAAACTGTGATATACGCTTCTTATGGTGAGTCAGGGAGAAGGGATCTCGCTGGCCCACAATCAAAATAAAATGCTTCCTATTACACAGGGCTAGTGAGTCGGGATCTACTGGGTAAAACAGTACTGGTATGGGGCTGGAAAAACTTACGCGAGCAACACCAAGAGGAGCTGCGAGCAACATGTTGCTCGCGAGCTACGGGTTGGGGATCACTGAGCAAGAGCAATCCCATGTTGAGTCTATGCAGCAGAAAGTGTAGGGTGTGGGTCGCTTCAGGAAAATGCCCAAAGAGCAGACACTTGTTTCTCATTGGTCTGCTTATTGTACAATCTCTTCTGTTCATTCTCTTGGTGTGCGAACCAGGACCGCTGATTTAATAGCACATATACAGCCTAATAAGTAGGGATGCACCGAATTCAGGATTCGGTTCGGGATTCTGCCTTTTTCAGCAGGATTCGGCCAAATCCTTCTGCCGGCCAAACCAAATCCTAATTTATATGCAAATTAGGGGTGGGAGGGAAATCTCGTGAATTTTTGCCACAAAACAAGGAAGTAAAATATGTTTTCCCCTTCCCACTTCCCCATATTTCCATATGCAAATTCGCATTCAGTTCGGTATCCAAAATAGTGGATTCGGTGCATCCCTACTAATAATTCGGAGCCATATATCTAAACTTCCTGCTGTTTACAGAATAGATTACTATAATCTGCCTTAATAATCAGAACCTTACCATAACAAAAAAAATTATCAAAATACTCTAAATCACAAAAATGTATTAAAAGAGTTTTACGTTTCATGTTTAATGAATCCAGTCATTACCTGGAAGCTGCAGTACATACTTGTAAGGTTCCAGCAAAATTCTTTCAGATACCTCTTTTGAATTTGCCATTTTTCGTCAGTCCCTGGGAAAAAAACAGGACAATTTAGCCTAAAATAAATATGGGTCTAGAAAAGTAATAAAACAGTAAGCTTTTTGGACATATTTTTCATTGTAATTTACTTAAACTGAGGGGCCTGCAAGCGGACACCCTAAATATTCTGCCAAATATCAGACAGGTTAAAAAATACTGTCAGATGAGGAATGAATTGGCTCTGTGCAAGTGGGGCCAAATCAGTGTAAGGCCAACTTTACGTCAGAAAACCCTGTCCTACTGGCAAAAAAATAAAGCATAACTGCCCAATGTTCCTAGTACCTATGCTCCATTATATCCATACATCCTTTCATTGATTTAATTTTATTGATCTGAAAAGGGACCAACCAAATCAATATTTGGGACATAACGTACCCTAGAATTTGATATGGGATTTGGCAAGGATTCAGATGCAGCCAAATTCAAGTGCCTGACAGAACCGAATCCTTAAAGCCACATGACTTTTCATTACATGAACAAATAAATTGTGAATTTTTTTTTCTGTGTGCATTGGCAAAACAAGCCTTCTACCACATTTCATGAAATTTGGTAACTGGAACCCACAACTTCAGTAAAGTATAAGATGTAATTGTGCTTTGAGTTATCTTTCATGCACTTTAATGTAGATAATGGGTTGAAAGATGTCGCAAAATACCATAGAAATAGTTTCTTATGCTCAGGGCTTCAGGCCAGGGGGGGAGGAGGGATGCAAATTAGGGGGTTGAATTCTCCTTTAAGGGCATACATCTAATGTTTAGCAACTATATTGTTAAAGGAGAATTCAACCCCCTAATTTGCATCCCCCTACCCATGCGCCGAATGTCACAAAATTTTCGAAAAAAATTTGGAAATATCGTGACTTTTGGCGCATGCGCAGTAGCTCCGCAACGGAAGATTCCTCCACCTGCGCATGCGCCCGAAAATGCTGATCACTTCAGGAAGAAGACCGAAGGAGACAAGATGGCTGTTGTGAACTCTGCTGGACAGGACCTGCAAGGAGGGCAAGTAGAAAGTTAGGGGCATTTGCCCAGGTTGCCAGGTAGGCCAGGGGGGAGGAGGGCCTATTTAGGGTAGGGTGGGATGCAAATTAGGGGTCTGAATTCTCCTTTAAGAGTCATTCTATTCCCTTCTGAAAACTGACATGTGCCCTATTTTATCTTGCTTATCCTGTACTTTGTCTGTGTCTGGCATACAATATAATGTTAGGATCTCTTAGACTGTTACCAAACATTGTGCCGTTTTTGTGACTGTTCCGCCTTAATTCATGCACTCACTATACTGTTTCTTAAAGGAACAGTAACACCAAAAAGTTAAAGTGTTTTAAAGGAATGGCAATATAATGTATTGTTGCCCTGCATTGGTAAAATGGGCGTGTTTGCTTCAGAAACAAAACTATAGTATATAAACCAGTTGCTATGTAGCCATGGGCCCAGCCATTCAAGCACAGGCTATACAGTGGACAATAGATACTTTCTGAATAATCCCATTGTATACTACAGATCAGATCTGTTATCTGCTGTGTATCATGTACCTTTTCTCCCTTTTCAGCTTTGAATGGCTGTCCCTATGGCTACACAGCAGCATGTTTATATAAACTAGAGTTGTGTTTCTGAAGCAAACACACCAGTTTTGCTAGTGCAGCACAACAGTACATTATATTTGCACTTTAAAACACTTTCATTTTTTAGTGTTACTGTTCCTTGAAGAACTGTGTTCTTGCCTCATGCTGCTTTGAAAACACACTCTTTAAATCCTATTTGCCAGGCCTACTTCAAAGCTGACACATCCTGTAAATTGGCAATCAACCAAATATGACTCACCAGAACAGCAATATTAAAATTGTAATGGAGTTAACATAAATGTAATATGCATTTCTGTGTGGTATTTCTGCACCTCACTTGAAAGTCAGTGTCTATTTAATTAAGTGCATTTAGAAAAATGTGTCTTTAGAATACTTTGGAAAGCAAACACATGCTATTACAGGTATGGGCTCCATTATCCTGAATCAGATTATCCAGAAAGCTCTAAATTACAGAAAGGCTGTCTCCCATAGACTCCACTTTATCCAAATAATACAAATTTTTTAAAAAAAAAAATTTCCTTTTTCTCTGTAGTATAATAAAACAGTACCTTGTACTTGATCCAAACTAAGATATAATTAATGCTTATTGGAAGCAAAACCAACCTATTGGGTCTGTTTAATGTTTACATGATTTTCTAGTAGAATGATTTTTCTAGGTATGAAGATTAAAATTATGGAAAGATCGGTTATACAGAAAATCCCAGGTCCCGAACATTCTGTATAACTAGTCCAATACCTGAACCGGACAATAACAATTCCAAGTCAGGCACTGCTATCTTGTTATATACTAAATATGTATACTGCATTATATATTAAAAGTAACCAAGAAAGCTGTACAGACACATAATTGTGCAGAGTGGTAAAGCAGAACATCTGTTTTTCCAAAGGATACTTTAAATTTATAAAAACAAAAAACCAAAATGAAAAATACAGTGTTGCCATTTTCTGCCACTGTATCACTTAAAATGTTTTTCTCAATGTTAAACTATTAAACTACCTATAGTATTTCATCATTAGCATAGACAAAAATTTAGGGAAACAACCCCCCCCCCCCAAAAAAAGACAAACCACTATATATATTCATATTTTATCGGAACTTTTGGAAAACCTTCATTCAGGGGCGTAACTATAGAGGAAGCAGACCCTGCGGCTGCAGGGGGCCCAGGAGGTATAGGGGCCCCATGAGGCCCTAATTCATATACAATTTCAATAAATATTGGAGAAACAAGTTAACCTCTAAACATTTTGGTGGCCTGAAAAATAATTTGCTGTGGGGCCCAGTAATATCTAGTTACGCCACTGCCTTCATTTAGTTGGTAGTTTCCCAATACAAAAATGTGTGTGTGCAAAACCCCACAAAATGCCCTTCACTCACAGGAGGTGGCTAGCAGATGTTAGAAAAGTGAAGGTTTGTAAGTGAACTAAAGATAATCGTTATAAAATGTTATAAATTCATTATTACATAACAAAGAAGTGATTGCGTGTGATGCCGTTCATTCAAGAGGTTCTATGGTTTGCAGTTAGCAGTGCTAGCAAATAATACAGACTGCAACTACACAGACTGGAAGGGTCAGTTTGGAAAAAATAAAGTAGCACAACATTGAAAGGAACAGTAACGTCAAAAAATAAAAGCGTTTTAAAGTAATGAAAATGTAATGCAGTGTTGCCCTGCACTGGTAAAACTGGTTTGTTTGCTTAAGAAACACTACTATTGTTTATATAAATAAGCTGCTGTGTAGCAATGGGGGCAGCCATTCAAAGGACAAAAGGCTCAGGTTATACAGCAGATAGCAAATAAGCTCTGTCTGACTAATGGTGTTATCTTTTATCCATTAGTTATCCTGTGCCATATAACCATTTTTCAATTTACACCATTGCTCCACAGCAGCTTGTTTACATGAAGTATAGTAGTGTTTCTGAAGCAAACAGATCAATTTTATCAGTGCAGGGCAACACTACATGATATTTTCATTAATTTAAAACACTTACATTTTCTGGTGTCACTGTTCCTTGAAAAAAACTCATTTTATACATACACTTAAACATGTAGAGCCACCTTTGACGATCTTTGGGAAGAATTGGGCAAAGTCATGCACAGGTCAGTTTACGTAACAGTGTAACCCACACCTCAGCATTAGACATAGAAAGGTCGCTCTCAATCGCCGACACACACCTTGTACTGTATCTCTAGACTTGTGACTTCCTATGTCTAATCTAGTCCTCTGTCAGGTGTCGGCAACAGCAGCAGTGCTTTCCCACACGGATCCTGTCAGCAAAAATAAACGTTCCTTTTTCCTTTAACGAAGTTCCACACCCATGTAGGAAACCGCCCGACCCACTCATTCGCATTCACAACCACAGTACGCATTAGTCCAAACCAAAAGCGCACGCGCACATGACAAGGTTCTATAAAAGTAGCTTTACCGCACCGACACTTTGCGTTGCCTTCTGGGATATGTAGTTTATTAACTGCGAGATTTGATACCTAAGAGGTGTCGCTTTACGGACCAAACTAAATCTCCCATCATCCCTCTCTCAAGGGAGAGAAGCGCTCTCTTGGATGCGCATGGAGCCAATTAGAAAGCAGAGGCGGTCTTTCTAACTAGAACGGCTACCCAATGAGAGAAAGCAGAGGGAGGATGATGCTGACAGTTAGTCCAGTCGGTGGGAGGAGCTAGCGGTCTGGATGACGGAACGGGCCGTTTGTCCGGTGGGGGTGCAGAGTGAATCTTCGGGAAGAAGCAGAACGAGCTGACAAACCTGCTTTGTCACCTTGCAGGTGCCCTGGCGTACGCCTTGGCACTGCTGGGGATACCAAGAAGCACTGGTGTCGTGGAGCAGGTGGGGGGAGGGAGGTGACTTGTTGTGTTGGGATAATGCTGCCGAGCAGCCGTCGCTGACTGAGGAGAAGGCGGCGGCTTAATCCGTGGAGAGATAAAGATACCCGGGTGTGAGCGCTTTTAAGGCGAATCAAAGGCTCTGCTGAAGAGAGGGAGACACATACCGCCGCACTGAGCATCTACTCATGTAAGAGTCGTTTCTTTCCGCTCTCTGTCTTCAATATTTGGAAAACACGCAACCCCCTGCCGGGATGGAAGGTACCCGGAGAAGCAGCGTTTGGAGGCTGCATGGCACAGGGGCTTTATGCTAAACTCGCTGCAGTTGCATTGGGTTTATGTTGTGTGGATTTTCAATAGTTTTATTCTTGGCTTTAATCCAAACATGCTCAGAGCTGCGAACCTCCAGCCGTTGTTTATTTAGAACGGGTAGCTCCTCTCCCCCTCCCCCCAAACCTTTGATCATCAAACAGAAGCGGCATGAGTAAGGTGAAATATATAGTTTCAGCCTCGCAGGTTTGGCATCCCTGCTTCAATCCCATGCCCTAGTGTCCTTCCTCTGGTATTGGTGCTGCTATTGGTGCTGTTCTTCGGTGCGTTTGCTTCCCTTTGTGCTTTTGCACTCGGTTACTGTATTTTCCTTCTCCCCGTCCTCATATGCCCCGAAAGGTGTACGTGTCCCGTATTGTCTCGTGCTGCACACGTTCCACTGCCTGCATTTTACATTGTTAGAGGGCGCTTAGTGCATCGGGCGGGGGTAGTGCATTTTGTTTGCAGTCTTGCAGCAACATCTCCAGTGCCCAGAACTCGACAAAATGCCGGCTCTTTGCTCTTTCAGCCGGGTACCAAGTAGCAGCCACATGGTGTATTAGATCACTCTTAGTATCCAGTTAGGAACACAATTGTCTGTTAACTAACTAGCTCAAAGTTGTAGTTTATGTACTTGTTCTTTCGGGCAGTTAACTGATAGAAGCCTAGTCTCCCGTTTGGCTGGTGTCGAATTACAGCTAGTATCTTGTCCAGCCCATGGACTTGCTGGGAAGTGTATTTAGCATATTGTAGCCTTGCATGGGTAGCCAGCATTGCGCTTTTCCTAGCTGTCAATGAGGCAGCCTCGTGCCCCATTAGCCGGGGAGGCCTCCTATAAATCTGCATTAACCTTGCATGTTGCTACTGTGCGCAAATATAGCGCCGTGTAACACGAGCACGCTCATAGATGTCAGTGCAGCTTCACTGCAGCCTTAGGGCAAAGTTACAGAATAAGGACGCTGCAGCTCGCGTTATATCATGATGCAGCCTAATGGTATGAGAGCGCTACAACATGGCAGAGCGATCTCAGTAACAGCGGACCTAAGAACTGGTGCTGCTTTTTGTCATGTGACTGGCATCTCCCGGCGCCGCGCTATGCAGCCAGTGGCAGGTGTCTGTTGCTCAGCCTTCTCCGCCCTTTGTTTTTCCCCAGTATTATTATAGTTGCTTCTTTTCTTGTTTTTGTGCTGATTTGCCACGGATGCATCTCGATTTTTACTGTTAACGCCCCAGGCTGCACTTAATTAATCGTGTTTTTGTAATCCTCCGCTGATTTTGTTCGTCTTCGCTTTATACTTGGCCTGGGTACAGAAATGGCGTCATTTGTTGAGTTTGCTTTATAATGTGGACGCATTTATCTACAGTACTAAACGATGAGGCTGTCGAAGCGTCGGTGTAGCAGCATCAGTACATAAACATTGATACAACGCCGATCAAGCTAAAATGCAGCTGCTACATCTTGGCTTCCCTGAGCTGGAGGGCAGCAACCTTCTTGTGCATAGTGTTGCTCTGTGTTTTCTTTGTTTAATGTGTTAACCGTTTGGATTTCGCACAGTATAGCTTTAAGCAGCTTTATGTCCTGTCCTCGTTTTTTCATTATGTGTGAACTATGTTGCTATATGCAGTCAGATTTGTTACTGTCAGTCTGGTTTATTGTTGTTAGCGTTTGTTTATCGCTATAATACTTCTGGGGGGAGAATAGATATTTGTTCTATATGATATGTACTTAAATATCGACGACCCTTTGAGTACTTGCTGAACAATAATATAAGACAATATAATGTCTTTGTCATTGTCAAAACATTACATTCTTTATTGTCAGATGTAGCAGTAGTGTCGGAGCTGCTGAAAATCAGTTTTGGCTGCCAGAACATTTTCAATATCCCTTGACTGGGGACAGAACTCTATTCTATTGCTTTATAATACACAAAAGCCATGAATATCCTGTAAATTATATCCTTATAAACGGTGAGTAGTGATGTCATCAGTTATAAACGGTGAGTAGTGATGTCATTTCTGTCACATGACTCACTAAAATTTGTGTATTATAATAAATAAAGTACCCCCAGTTGTAAAATATGAGGATATTAGAACTAATATAATATAATAACTATATAATATAACTATATAATATAATAACTAATAATATCCTTATATTTTACAAGAGGGGGTACTTTATTCACTATATAATGAATGGTAGCATAATATGCAACGTCCACGACTTGCAACAGTCTCTACTCCAATTATGTGATTAATAGTGATAGGAACAAGCATTCTAATGATGTCATAAACTACATATGAAATGGTTGAAGGTTCCAGCACTCCAGTCTTTAATCAGAACATATTATTTTGAATGTTTCCTTTTACTTAAATGATTTATTAATTTAATTATTAAAGCTCTACATCCAAAGGCCAAATCACTGCAGGCTGCATTCATCAGGATGTCATACAAAAGCAAACATTTAAAAAAATAGATCTCTGGTATGTGCAGTGCTTTTGGAATTTGTTTTATTTCCATACTTTACTAGAACTATACTATGTGTATAACCTACAAGTAGCCAAAAGAAAATTGAGAGCATAAATGAGAATTTTAAGTAGCCAGTATGTTCAGAATTGTTGTGAATAGGTTTTTATTTTACAATTTTGATATTCAGGACCAGTGTGCAGTTTTATGATAATGCGTATAACAAAAAACTTTCTCTATCTTGACTGCCATTAATTAACTTTGGATTCCAGAAATGAATGACAACTTTTTTTTTTCACTATACAAATATTAACATGTGATATCCCGGCACCGCTTTTGAGCAGATATCAAGAGCATTCTTCACACAGTCTGTTTCATTGTTCTTTCACACATAGCACCCCTGTTAACTAAAATGTATAGTGAAGTTTTATTTCTCTGCACAGGCTTCTGATCATTTACAGTGTTGTCCATACTGCTGCTTTGTTGTTGATTTTTAACATTTGGCCTCTTTTGCCGGTTAACTTCCCAGTGACATTAGTTTATGTTCCCTGCTGTTATTCCTAATGACAGGCCTATTGAAGAGCTACAGAAATAGGACTTTTACTTACATTGATGCTAAACTGCACAAGTGTCCAAATAGCAACTGAACACCTTTAAACAGGCGACTACAAGTTAGAAAATTAATACGAATATCTGGCTGCAATGGGTTATTGCATTGGTGCAATTAAACACCTGTGTTATTAAATCAGCCCCAAGGTTTTAGCAAGAAGCTATAGAAGATGGAAGTAAGCAGGTAGTAAGGGCTCCTTCAGGTTAGCTTTATATGTCAGAATGTAAATACAGGTATGGGACCTGTTATCCAGAATGCTCAGGGCCTGGGGTTTTCTGGATAAGGGATCTTTCTGTAGTTTGTATGTTTATACCTTAAGGGTAAGGCCAGACGAGGAGATTCGGGGAGATTTTGTCGCCTGGCGACTTATCGCCACGTCTTTTGCGCGACTATCTCCCCGACCTCCCTCAGCGTCTTTTCCCCATAGGCTACAGTGCAAAATCGCCTGCGCTAATGCACACGCGGCGATGCGTTTTCAATAGTCGCCCAAAGTGTGGGCGACTATTGAAAACGCATCGCCGCGTGTGCATTAGCGCAGGCGATTTTGCACTGTAGCCTATGGGGAAAAGACGCTGACGGAGTTCAGGGAGATAGTCGCGCAAAAGACGTGGCGATAAGTCGCCAGGCGACAAAATCTCCCCGAATCTCCTCGTCTGGCCTTACCCTAAAGGAGAAGGAAACCCTGTAGAAAAAAATCTGTACCCCCCACCCCACGTAGACCATCCTCCCCCTAGACTAACTGCCCCTCCCCTGGGAAAAGCCCCATACTTTATACTTACCCCTCGTCGCAGATTCTGGCAGGAGACTTCACGGCATCCGTCTTCCGGGTCAGCTGTAAGCTGACTGGGAGATCGGTATGTTGGCGCATACGCAGTTGGAGCAATTTGCCAGTTTTCGACAACTGTGCATGCGCCGAAATTGACGGAGATTTCCGATCTCCTAGTCAGTAGGGGGCAAGGTATGGGGCATTTCCCCCCCGGGGGGGGGCAGTTAGCCTGGGGTAGGAGGGAGGGGGTTTACGTGGGGTGGGGGTACGGGGTTTTTTATACAGGAATTCCTTCTCCTTTAAATATACTAGAAAATCATGTAAACATTACATAATGTTTATATTGCTTCCAATAAGGTTTCATTATATCTTATTTTGGATCAAGTACAAGCTACTGTTTTATTATTACAAAGAAAAAGGAAATAATTTTTAAAAATTTGTATTTTTTGGATAAAATCGAGTCAATGGGAGATGGCCTTTTCTGAGCTTTCTGGATAATGGGTTTCTGGATAACAGATCCCATACCTGTACTATGTTTTTGCTGTAAACAAGATCCAATAGAACTTTTATAGCATCTTTTCTACTTCAAATTAAGTTTGATATTAAATTGCACTTTGCTTCACTTTGTACTAGCAGGCCAAAAAAATCTGAAAATCTAATTTGGAATTTATGTGATTGCACAGGCTGGGCACTCATTTATCACTGTGTATATGATTCCACTGACAATAATGTTAATCAGTCTCACTGCTTTAAATATAAAATAAACATCTGATTTGAGTCAAAACACCTTGTGAATGCTAGAGTTTTGTATGAAAAGTAATTTTAAATGCACAGAGGGAAATTTAATAATTGCTATCCTCTCAGGTGAGCTGCAGTGATCAAAAGCAGCTAGCAAACCTGTAGGATCAAAGTATCAATTCACTGTGGTGGCATTTTTAAGGGAAGTAATTTTAAGGGAATAGTAATTTAGGTTGAAAAACTAACATCAAAATCAAACCTGCCTAACTTGATAGTTGATCCAGAGGACAGCTTAGTGTTTACAGGTGCGATATTGGTCTTTTGGCTGTGTAAAGGCTAAAAAGTCTAAAGCTGGATTTGGCTATTATCCAATGAATACACTTAATAAAGGGCTTCAAATTCAATGATGCAGTTATAATTGCAAAAAAAAAAAATCAAAACTAAAATCCCTCCCAGGTCTGCGTGGTGGTGTTCTCAAGTAAACACACAAAACTTGCCAAAGTTGTATTATAGTTGACCGACTGGGCCAGGTTACTCCAAAGTATATTATATTTACTTGATTCTCAGGAGTTACTGTGAATTGTGAAAATAGCAAACGAACTAGCAACAATTGTGTCCAAACTAGATTATTGTGTCACCATGCTCTACAGAAAAACAACCTAGTCCAATTTACTCCTTTCACTTCAGCTTCATAGAATATAGGTTATATATGCTACAGTGGATGGGGTAGAAATTTTTATTCCTAAACTCTCAGTTGAAATATGCATTTGAATTGAGTAGGAGAGAGCAAATGTACATTTGAATTGATGAGTATAGAGGGTTTTTAATAAATAGCTAGATCAGTTTTTAGAAGGTTTCAATGGTGGAAACCTATATTCCACAGTAATTGAGGAAATACATTGTGCTAATTATTATACCTAGATTTCTACTATTAACCTATTTGATAGCTGTGTATAAACACCTGTGATGTTTAATTTTGCCCATTTTATTAAATGACAAAAAAAAAAATGAAGTTAAGCTTCTCCTTAAGCTATCTTGTGGAAATTAAATACATTTGTAAATGTAATTAAAATTCAGTGTTGATAAAATCAAGATACTCTTCTCTGCCCCACTCAAAAATCTCTTCATGCAAGGTTTGCACCGGAGTCTTTGGGGCAGATTTACTAAGCTCGAGTGAATAGTTCTAATGCAAAAATATTCGAATTTCGAATTATTTTTTGGGTACTTCGACCATTGAATTGGTCAAATTCGATCAAATTTCGAACGATTTGAAGTAAAAATTGTTAGACTATTTGATAATCAAAGTACTGTCTCTTTAAAAAAAAAAACCTTCAACTTCATACTTCGCCACATTAAAGCTACCGAAGTGCAATGTTGGCCTATGGGGACCTTCCAGAGCACTTTTCTAAGTTTTTTTTGATCTAATAGAAATCATTCGATCGATTGCTCGTTTCGAAGGATTTTATCGTTCGATCAAATCCTTTTGCACAAAAATCCTTCGAATTAGAAGGATTTTAATTCGAGGGTCATATTCGAGGGTTTTTTAACCCTCGAAATTCGACTCTTAATAAATCTGCCCCTTTGTGTTTTATGATTCAGTAGTTCCTGTTGAAATCGCTGACATGTGAAAACTCTTTGGATCTTTAGTAAGAAGTAATGCAGTTGCACAAAAAAAGAGAGCCATTGCGGAAAGTTACATATTACAAGCGACAATACAGGGGGAATAAAACATTTTGACAAATAGTCATCCAATCCATTAAATGAAAAGTCTGTAACAATGGCTATCAATTCAGTGGGAAAAGAAATAAAAACTGAATAAAGTAAGCATTCAAAAAGCTGACAACTTGGGCTGTCATATTAAAAAGAACACATGGGGGTTATTTACTAAAATCCGAATCTTTCTCATATTATATTAAAAAAAAAAAAAAAAACATACCCAAACTCCGATGCTCGACCTTATTTATTAATAAAATAACCTGAATTAATTAGATCGTGGAAAAACTCAATAAAATCAAGAGAGCGTGAATCGCTCAAAAATTTTCAGGCCTATTTCCCCAAATCGTTTGAGTTTTTCCCAGAATGGTTTGATTTTTAGGCTAAACCCTCTGAAGACCACGATGACTTCAATTTGGTATAGGTGCCTCTCCCATTTACTTATGCAGGCCCTCTATAGGTCTGAGATGGCTGAGTTTCGGAGTGCCCCAAAAAGCCAACCTCAGAAAAGTCTACCCCCCGTAGTGTAGCAAGCCCTGCTTAAAGGGATCCTGTCATCGGAAAACATGTTTTTTTCAAACCGCACCAGTTAATAGTGCTACTCCAGCAGACTTCTGCACTGAAACCCATTTCTCAAAAGAGCAAACTGATTTTTTTTATATATTCAATTTTGAAATCTGACATGGGGCTATCTATCATGTTATCTTGTGTTAGGGAGCTGTTATCTGGTTACCTTCCCATGGTTTACCTTCCTTTTGTTTGGCTGCTGGGGGGGGGAGAAGGGAGGGGGTGATATCACTCCAACTTGCAGTCCAGCAGTAAAGAGTGATTGAAGTTTATCAGAGCACAAGTCACATGACTTGGGGCAGCTGGGAAATTGACAATATGTCTAGCCCCATGTAAGATTTCAAAATTGAATATTAAAAAATCTGTTTGCTCTTTTGAGAAATGGATTTCAGTGCAGAATTCTGCTGGAGCAGCACTATTAACTGATTCATTTTGAAATTTTTTTTTTTTTTTACCATGACAGTATCCCTTTAAGATGGGCATATACGGTAAGATTTTTCAACACATTTTTGTGCAATCTGACATTGGTCAGAAAATCAATTGGTCAGGCTAGAAAATTTTCATTGGTCACAGTGAAATGTATCCATTGTCCCAATTGTTTGCAGGGCCAAACAGGCAGCTACCTACAGTTTCCTAACTTCAACTAGACAAAATCACTTGAAATGGGTTTTGTAGATGGACAAATCGTGCATTTAAATGATCTCTTTAGGTCCTGCGATAATGAAAAGATCTTTTAAAAATCTGAAATCTATGTCCACCTTTAGACAACACAATTAATTGGCTAAAGGTATGTAAAATGGTATACTATGATATGTGGAGAGGAGGGACAATGCTAGTCTCAAAGGACATGTATGCTCAAGTTTCCAAATTCTAAGAATCTTGTTATGAGTGCCCAAAAATGCTAGTTAATTTTTCATTAATCATTTATTAGGGGATGTGAAGGAGCCCCACTTTATGGTTGCAGAGGGGGATGTGCTTTAATCATGTGTAGAAAAGTATAAAATAGGTAAACCCATTAGGGCTGAAATCCACAAAAGTTTATGACGGATGGTGTCGCCACGATAAAATGCAGGCGTCCAAATATAATAGGACTGATAGAAAAATCTCAGGTATGAACTACACACGACAAGACTGACGTAAGAAGAGGCAGCATTCACAACTGATAGTCGTGTCCTGTCAGATGGAATGTAGTTTATACCTGCAATTTTTCGATCAGACTCATATTTGGCTTGTCTCCTGTGTTTTATTGCGATGACACCATCTGTCAAAAAACTTTAGTGGAGTTCAGCCCTTAGGGTGTCAACTGCTTTTTGGATATCTGAACTCAAATCATGGCAGGTGTTTTAGTGGAATGAGAGTTAAATAAATTACCCTTCAGATTGGCTTTCTACCTAGACACCGTACCGTATATACTCGAGTATAAGCTGACCCGAGTATAAGCCGAGGTATCTACTTTTACCTACAAAAACTGGGAAACCTGATTGACTCGACTATAAGCCTAGGGTGCAGTTAAATTTTCCTAGGGGAGGATTTGGCAACAAAAGACAAAATCCTTTGTGTATATTTGTACAATAAGCAGGGTAGTTGTTTGTTAAAATAAAACCCTATGCAATCGTAGCATTACATATTGGCCCTGAACAGGTCATTAAGTGTATAAATAGTTGCTGAAATGGCTTGCATATGTCAGAGAATATTTGTAATTCTTTTGGATTGGGAGAGAGAGAGACCGGCATCCCGTAGTATATTACCGTAACTGTGCAACGAACCTGACAAGTGCGTTGGCAGCAATTCCTACACAATGCGCTGGACGTCAGTTGAGGGAGGCTGCTGATCATTCTCGCGAGGCCAGCGCGGGGGGGGGGGACAGGTGATCTTTTCCTTCATGATAGCCTGACCACCCAGGCCCCTTCAGCTAGGCAGGCCCTGTACCGGGCCCCTAAAACCAGACGGTTTTCTGGCTAATCCGGCCCTGGCTGCGGCCCAATTACAGGAGAGGTCGAGTAGGAGGGTCTATCGGAAGCATGTAATGCAGGGAAAATGGCTGCCGGCTGAACTAATCAATACAGCCAGGAACGAGGCAGCTGTGTGGGGCACAGGAGGATTTCTTCAGCGCAATTGATGCGGTTTGGGTGACTGACTCGAGTATAAGCCAAGGTAGACTTTTTCAGCACATTTTGGGTGCTGAAAAACTCGGCTTATACTCGAGTATATACGGTACTTCTAATAATATTAGAAATCTATTTAACACACATGCTAAATTCCCCTTAACACCTGCCATAATTTTGAGTTTAGATATCCAAAAAAGCTTTTGATACCATATCATGGAATAACCTATTGGATCTAATTGAATAAGGGAAGGTAAAAAGGTGTTTTATCCAGTAGCAAGAATTTACCCAAAGAAACAGAAATCTAAATTAATTGGCACAAATCATATTTGATGAAATAAGTTGACCAGGGCCGGAACTAGGGGTATGCACAAGAGGCACGTGCCTATGTCGCAAAGGTGAAGGGGGTGCCGGGCACGTACCTCTTCCATCCACTGCACTCTCCGGCTCCCCCTTGTACCTACAGCTTGTGAAATAGTGCATACACACCTGACTTCCGCATGCAATGCAGTGTGTGCACGAGGGAGAGGGCGAGGTGGCCAGCCAGTTTGTCTAGGGTGCTTGGTTCTGGCTCTGCCAATGGCTTGTATAGAGAAAGGAGCAGTCTTTTGATAAAGTTCTGTATACTATATTTATATCTAGTATAAGTAATTCAAAAACATCTGGACTTGCTTAGTAATCATTTAAGATGTTTCACTATTCATCCGAGCAGCTTCTGAGTAGCCACACTACTCTGTGAGCAATATATAAGAACCCTTAAAGGAAAACTATACCCCCCAAAAAATGTAGGTCTCTATAAAAAGATATTGCATAAAACAGCTCATATGTAAAATCCTGCTTCATGTAAATAAACCATTTTCATAATAATATACTTTTCTAGTAGTATGTGCCATTGGGTAATCATAAATAGAAAATTTGCCATTTTAAAAAATAAGGGCTGCCCCCTGGGATCGTAGGATTCACTGTACTCGCAAACATACCAACAAACCATACATGCTAGGTCACATGAGCCTATTAACAGATAGAGTTGTGTCTTTTGCTTCCACACTTCTTCCTGTTAGAGTTGAAGTATTTCTGGTCAGGTGATCTCTGAGACCATCACAAAATGGTGGCTCAAGGCAAGAGATGTAAAAGGGCAATATTTACTTAAATATATATTCCAGTTTGGTAAGATTCTTTAATATGCCACTTAATATGATATGAACTATCTGTCGCTTAAGTGTTCATTTTGGGGGTATAGTTTTCCTTTAAGAAAAGACCCAATGAGACATTACAAGAAAAAGGTGATATGTTCCCTACAACAACTTGAAAAGGAGAAAGCCATCAATCGAGTTTTATACCGCCGCCTGTATGGCAGAGAAGTCACACTATACTTATACAGGTTCTGTATGCTAGTTCTGAAATTCTGTCAATATTGCTTAAGGGTTATGACAGACTGGGTGCTTTATTGCCGTGGGAGAGGAGATTTTCTTTAGGCGATAAAGCTCCCCCATCTGTCAGGGCCCTAAGGCTGGGCATTAAAGTTACCAGTACCTGTCTTCATTTTATATGTTTAGCAAGTCCTTTTAATTCTATAGCTAACATTTGGTATAGAATTTCTGAATAACCCATCTAATAATTGTATCTTCAGAAAGCTTTAGAATTTCAGTTTTGTGATTTAAGGGGATCTAAACCCCAAAAATCTATTGAGGAAAACTATACCCCTTAAACAATGCAGGTCTCTATAAAAATATCTTGCATAAAACAGCTCATATGTAAAATCCTGCTTCATGTAAATAAACCATTTTCATTATAATATACTTTTTTAGTAGTATGTGCCATTGGGTAATCATAAAGAGAAAACTTCCATTTTATAAAAACAAGGGCCACCCCCTGGAATCGTACGATCCACTGTGCACACAAACTAACCAAACAAACCATACTTGTTCGGTCACATGAGCCAATTAACAAACTGTTCTGTCTTTTGCTTCCACACTTCTTGTTACAGTTAGAATTGTAGTATTTCTGGTCAGGTGATCTCTGAGGCAGGACAGAGACCATCACAAAATGGTGGCTCAATAATATCTGCACCTGAATTACTGAGCTACCAGACTGAAACACCAGAGACATTACACTTTAAAATTCAGTTTTGGAAAAACTACAAAAAATAAAAGATGGAAAGCAATTGAACAACCCCTTTAACTGAATCCAGTAAGTGCATAGACAGTTGCTGACATTCTGAGTTGTTGAGCCAAGTCTGCATAGCTGTAAAAAACTGCAAATATATCCGAAATCATACTCTTATTTTAGATCCCCTATAAATTGTCAATTTGACTGGTGGGGACAGGATGTGTTTTGTTAGATTGTTCTTAAAGTGAAAGTTGCTGTTCGTTTCAGTTTCTGAATTTATTTCCTTCTTTCACTGTGAGGCCAATTGGTTAAATGTTGGATGATTTACTGAGAGACCTATGAATGTGATCAATACTAAGAAGTTGTGATAGGTTTGGCATAAGGTGAGACAACCAAGCTTTAATTTGTATTCTGAAAATTCTGATATTTTCCCATTGAGATTGATTTTCATTGTCTTCTAATTTTAGTTGTGGAGAATTCAACCCGTAACATAAAAAAAAACCTACGTAGACCCCCCCCAGCCTACCTTGTACCCGGCAAATGCCCCTAACTTTTTACTTGCCCCTCGGTGCAGATTCTGTCCTTGGGAGTTTACGGCCGCCATCTTCTTTTCTTCGTTAAACTTCGGAAGCAAACCGTCGTTTTCGGTGCATGCACAATTGGAGTAATATTCTAGTCCCAAACAACTACCCTTGCGCCGAAAGTCGTAAAAATTTCCATTCAAATGCCTGATTTGCTGCTGTTATTTTACATTGCTCCCAGCAGAAATCACTGTTAAAAGGGGTGGTTCACCTTTAAGGTAACTTTTATTATGTTATAGAACAGCAAATTTTCCAGTCTCTTATTCAAATCAATGCATGGTTGCTAAGGTAATTTGGACCATAGTTACCAGATTGCTTACAATTCAAATTGAAGAGCTCGGAATAAACAGCTAAATAACTCAAAAACCACAAGTAATAAAAAATGAAAACAAATTTCAAATTGTCTCAGAATATCACTCTACATCATACTAAAAGTTATCTGAAAGATGAACAACCCCTGTAAGAAAAAACACACAAATTTTATGCAGTTTTATACAAGAAGAAGCCTGGCGATGTGTGGCGTATTCTTCCTCTGTTTTTTTACACAGCATAAAAAAATCTGACTGTTTTGCCAACCTTTTCAGAGTGTCTAATGTTAACGGACTACTGCCGCACAAATATGGCAGCCCCCTTATAGATTAACATGGGTGATCAGATAGATAATGTAAAAGCATTGGCAAATAATTTTATGGCAAAATTATAAATAGCATGCAATGACAATGTTATGATGTTAAAAATTAAAAAAAAAAGGTTTCATTTCTGGTGTCCGTATCTCTTGAAAGCCAGTTGGCACAAGGTGATGAAAAAGAGATTGCATTCCAGTCTTTTAAAATGTCCTATGCCCAGAGGTTTTCTGTGCTTGAATTCAATGTGAGTTCAAGGTGCAAATTATTATTCTGTATCTAGCGCTACCAACTCTTTACTATTTTAAGTTTAGTATGCATAGAAGGGCCAATACCAAGCAACTTTTCAATTGGTCTTTGATTTTTTTAAGTTTTTTTAATAATTGTTTAGATTATTTTGAATTCTTTGACTTTTTTTTTTCTTCTAACAACTTTCAAATGGGTGCCACTTAGCCTAGTAGCTAAAAACGATTGCTCTGTGAGGCTACAATTTTATTGTTATTGTTACTTTTTATTACTTATCTTTATAGTCAGTCCCTCACCTATTCATATACCAGTCTCTCATTCAAACCAACTCCTGGTTGCTAAGGTACTTTAAACCCTAGCAACCAGATAACTGCTGAAATTCCATACTGGTATGGTAACCAAGACAAAGAAAAAGTGAAATAAGTAAAAAAACACAAAATGGAAAAATATCTTAGAATATTAATCTCCATGTCATACTAAATATTAGGTGAACAACCCCTATAGCAAATTATTACCATGCTAGAACAACTATTACAGTAAAGAAAACAATAGTTCAGATCCTTTGACCCTGCATGAGATTTGCATCGGAGGGCAAGGATTGAATAGAATTTGGTGCTTTGTGCTGCTGCTGAGCAGTACTGAAGCTTATCGAAAAATGTGATTGGGACCAAATAAAGGCAACCTGTGGCAAAGGAGGCGCTGTAAGAGCTGCTGTAGAGTAAAAGGAGCTAAGGCTCTATGGTAGCCTACATTTTTTTGTACTGTTTTAATTGAAAGCTGTACTGCTGAAAATAAAAAGCAGAGAAAATCTTGTTTCAACTTGGTGTCCTTGTCTGCCTTCAGTCTACCACTGCTTGATCAAGACCCCACAGAATATGAATCTTATTAATTTCTTATGCCACATAAAGTTAAAGGGGATCCAAATCCAAAAAATTAATGGATGTAAACTTACTCAGGGCTCTTGTCTGAGTGCAATTTACATTATCTGTTTTTAGCAGTTTTTTAAGGTATTTAAAACCAATTTTGCTGTTGCGTTGAAGCCTGTCTAGCAGTATCCTACTAATATATCAAAAATAGAAATGAATGTTCATTGTAAAAATAGAGAGAATTTCTTTTATATTAATTATAAACAACAACAAAAAAAAGTTACTTTAATTATATGTATATGCAGTAATTAAACAGATGAATCTTATGCTAAATTAGGCTTATGCTAAATTACACCAGGGCAACATCCAGGGCTTTACTTTGATTTTCAGACTGACCAAATCTAATTTTGCTATTAGTAATTGCACTTGTGCAATTTAGCACTTGTGTTATTAAGTTTCTCATGTTTTGTTTGTAAAGGTTTGTGTCAGCTATCCACTATTTACCTGCCTAAAGCTGGCCATAGACGCAAAGATCTGATCGTACGAATCGAGGATTCGTACGATTTTCGAACCGTGTGTGGAGAGTCCCGACATTTTTCGTCCGGTGGAGATCGGTCGTTTGGACAGGTTAGAAAATTTCTGTCGGCTGCCGATAATATCTCTGCGTGTATTGCCGATCGTACGATTTTCAGTGGGAGACTGTCACTTTTTGGACATAGATATCGTACGATTGCTGTCAGGGGCAGAACATTGCTGATCTGTTCTTTAACTAATCTGACTGGTAAGGCTTGGATCTGAATGGTTAGTGGCGGGTCGGGAGATGGGAAAGTCCGATCGTACGATGATTCGTACGATCGGATCTTTGCATCAATGGCCAGCTTTAGGCTCCCTACATGCCATGCAATGGCAAAAACTTGGGGGGGGGGGGTTCAGCCCCTGCCAAAAAGGGCAAACAGCGCCTCTTCCCCTAACCCCCCCTCCCAACCAGCCCAACCAGCACCACCCGGGCCCACATTGCAACTCTACTTTATAGGTAAAAGAGGGGTTGGGAGGGGGACTATGATACAGCTGTATATGTAGTTACACAACTGAAACCATATGTTTGGGTATATGAATACTGTATGCAGTGTGAAATTGTTCAGAAGGTCTCTGCCATGTATATTTAAAGGGGTGGTTCACTTTTAAGTTAACTTTGAGTATGTTCTAGAATAGTCTATTCTAAGCAACATTTCAATTGGTCTTCATTAATTATTTTGTATAGTTTTTAAATTATTTGCCTTCTTCCTCTGACTCTTTCCAGCTTTCAAATGGAGGTCACTGACCCCACGTAATAAACAAATGCTCTGTAAGGCTACAAATTGTGTTATTGCAATTTTTTATTCCTCATCTTTCTATCCAGACCCTCGCCTATTCATATTCCAGTCTCTTATCAAATCAATGCATGGTTGCTATGGTAATTTGGACCCTAGCAACAAGATGGCTAAAATTGCAAACTGGAGAGCTGCTGAATAAAAAGCTAAATAACTCAAAAACCACAAATAATAAAAAATTAAAACCAATTGCAAATTGTCTCGGAATATCCCTCTCCCTCTCTACATCATACAATAAGTTAATTTAAAGGTGAACAACACCTTCAATATATTTTGCAGTTTTGGCCAAGAACATGTGGGTGGCATTGAAAAATAACACGTTTGAGATGATTTTTGGAAATTTTGTTGAAATGACTTAATTATAAAATAATTGTGGTTGTGTTTAGTAGTAAAAAGACGTGTATATTTTTTTAAATTCTTTATTATCTTTATAGTATTAAAATATATTCTTCTCAAACGTCTCATTACTGCAATGGGTACCAAACTGTGGGCCAGGCCCCACTGGGGTGCTTTTAACAGTGGCAGGGATGGATTGCAGCCTGAAGCCAGTTAGGGGTAGAGTGCCCATTTGCTATTTTTAAATACATCTGAAAGCCCATCTTGAAGCTCTGCTAGGATAAGATTTTGGGTGACTTTGCATTTGATATACTAAATGTTTCTCAAACCATGACTGACTACTACAAACAATCGTCACCTTCCCTGAAGCCTTAGGTGGAGCTTGAATTGAAACATTTTTCAGTCATTTATCAGTTGTTGTCTCAGTGAGTTATGGGACCAAGGGCGTGTGAGAGATTTGATTGCAGATGTATTATCCATTGGTGTTTGGGATTGCACATATGAATGGAAGAAAACATGAGAGAGAAATCCTGTACACGATACAGTTAATATCTGTGTAGCAGTTCTAGCGTTAATATGCTCAAAAGTTGGTGAATGAGAAATCTGACCCCTAGGGGCAGATTTATCAAGGGTTGAATTTCGAAGTTGAAAATACTTCGAAATTCGACCATCAAACTTAAATACTTCGAATTTGAATATCGAATTTGAAGTTTTTTCAAAGAATTTGGCGATCGATCGAATTCGAAGGATTTTAATTCGATGTGTAAAGACTTGGAAAAAGTTTGTAGAAGGTCCCCATAGGCTAATTTAGCAATTCGGCAGGTTTAATTTGGCGAAGTATTGAAGTCAAAGTTTTTTTAAAGAGACAGTACTTCGATTATCGAATATTCTAACTATTTTTACTACGAATCGAATTCGAAGTTGTAGTATCCTATTCGATGGTTGAAGTATCCAAAAAATTACTTCGAATTTCGAACTATGAAAATTCCCTCGAATTCACTTCGTCCCTTGATAAATCTGCCCCCTAGTGTTATTTGACATTTGTATTGGTATGTGTATAAACAAAAGACACTACTTTGCAAAGAAAAGTCTATTGGCAATAGTTTATTTGTAATGCACTATGCAATGTTCTGAAATCATTAAGAAGTTATGTTTTGGAATTTACCACGTGCTTTGACATACTAAACTTATTTTTGGTGAGGTGCTTTTAAAAATCTTCTTTTGTACTATTTTGGGTGAGTTCTATCAAGTGGGCATGGTATAGTCCCCTTTATTGCACCTCCTGTCTGCACAGAGTTGTTTATAGGATGATCCTTGAGTCACATACCACAGAATCTAAAAGCACCAATTCTCGATTAACACACATTTAATGTTTTGAGCTGCCCCTCTGAAGGGTTGTCAATAGTCTGACATTTTATTTATAATAAAGAAATGTGTTCTGCATATTTAACTGAATCTGTGCAACTTCCTGTGCTCGATTGAAAGTAGTGAACAGTGGCCAGCCATTTAGTTAGCTTCAGGTGTATTACTGACCCTGAGGGCCTATCGGTGTGCTGCTGTAGCACGATCAGCACAGCTCATCGGCATTAATGAAGCTTTGGTTGCACATGCAATCATCAAATCTTGCCTTTGCTTCTATGAAGAACTTTTTGGACTTAAATAAAGCAATTGTCTGTACTTTGTTAGGAACCTTGAAAGTTGCAGTTATAATTCATGAAAACCCATGTTCCTTTATGCACAAAATCCTGCTAACAGCTCAACCTGAAATGCAACTTTCATAATCCTTCTACTGTAAATACAAAGTCTCTTGGTGGAGGTTCTTGATAGAATCTTGATATCCTATTAAAGCAATACTGAAATGTACCTATGGTAGGAACTTCCCATTGACTGATAATTTTTTTTACACCTTTATTAATGCTCAGCCCAGCTTTACCTACAGGTCTGATCTTCACAGGAGCTCTCTAGAAAACGAAAGAAACACTGCTTGAAGTTAGTTTAGGTCAGAGAAATGGTTATCTATAAGCAGTGGCATAACTACACCCCTATTTATTTACGGTTTGCATTATTTACTGTAGCTTTTTATTCAGCAGCTCTCCAGTTTGCAATTTCAGCAGTCTGGTTGCTAGTGTCCAAACTACCCTAGCAACTATGAATTAATTTGAATGAAAGATTCAAATATGAATTGCAGAGAGCCTGAATAAAATTTTTTTTTTTATCTACTATATATCCATTTGGGGGTCTCTGTGCGCCACATAGTTTGGTATATCTATGCATATTGGGCATCAAAGTGTTCAGTAGACCCCTGGCGTTCATATTTAGGATGTTTTATGCTGATAAGTTACGAAATGTGGGGCATATAATGGGGTAAAATTCAAGCTTTGTGACGATTTTCAGAAATTTGATAAAAACCGTTACGTTCAGCATTGCTTTGCAGTTTGGCAGTTTGCAGTAGGAACACATATTTACCCATATTGGATTCGTCAGAATGTGTACTTTCTGAAAATATATGGTTTTCTGGGGTCTCTGTACTGTTAGGGGGGGGGGTCTAATGTCGCATAATACACACACCAGGTGCTTATATTGCAGCAGCCAGCGCGTCAGCCGTGAAAATGTCTATACATATTGTCATTTGGGGGTCTCTGTGCGCCACATAGTTTGGTATATCTATGCACATTGGGCATCAAACTGTTTAGTAGACCCCTATGTTTATATTTAGGATGCTTTATGCTGGTAATGATACATGGACAATACGATGCTGGAAAGTTGAAGCTTTGAGGCAATTTTCAGATATTTCACCAAAACCGCCAAATTTGGCAAAGCCTTGCGACTCAGTAGTTTGGAGCAGAAAGGCATGGGTACCCATTTTAGTTTCTGTAGAATGTGTACTTTCCAAAAATATATGGGTTTGGGGGGGTAAACATATATTTCTGTGTTTTTACCCCACAAAAATGCAGTCAATGTGTTTATTTTTCATTAGCTGAAGTTACCCACAGGACAATTTGTATGTGCTAACTTCATTTTGGGGCCCCTAAATGCCATATACTTTGGTAAACCTATGCACAGTGGGCACCAAACTGTTTGGAGGACCCCTGGCAATCACAATTTGGGTGCTTTTTTGTGATACGTAATGATACATGGGCGATATGGTGCTGGAAAGTTGAAGCATTGAGGCAATTTTCAGATATTTCACAAAAACCGTCAATTTTGGGAAAGCCTTGCGACTCAGTAGTTTGGAGCAATAAGGCATGGGTACCCATTTTAGATTCTGTAGAATGTGTGCTTTCCAAAAATGTATGGGTTTGGGGGGTAAACATATATTTCTGTTTTTTTACCACACAAAAATGCAGTCAATGTGTTGATCTTTCATTAGCTGAAGTTACCCACAGGACTATTTGTATGTGCTAACTTCATTTTGGGGCCTCTAAATGCCAGATACTTTGGTAAACCTATGAACAATGGCCACCAAACTGTTCGGAGGAACCCTGGCAATCATATTTAGGGTGCTTTTTCTTGGTGCATAATGATACATGGGTGATATGGTGCTGAGAAGTTGAAGCTTTGAGGCAATTTTCAGATATTTCACCAAAACCAACAATTGTGGGAAAGCCTTGCGACTCAGTAGTTTGGAGCAGAAAGGCATGGGTACCCATTTTAGATTCTGTAGAATGTGTACTTTCCAAAAATATATGGGTTTTGGGGGGTAAACATATATTTCTGTGTTTTTACCCCACAAAAATGCAGTCAATGTGTTGATTTCTCATTAGATGAAGTTACCCACAGGACTATTTGTATGCGCTAACTTCATTTTGGGGCCCTCTAAATGCCAGATACTTTTTCTTGGTGCGTAACGATACATGGGTGATATGGTGCTGAAAAGTTGAAGCTTTGAGGCAATTTTCAGATATTTCACCAAAACCGACAATTGTGGGAAAGCCTTGCGACTCAGTAGTTTGGAGCAGAAAGGCATGGGTACCCATTTTAGATTCTGTAGAATGTGTACTTTCCAAAAATATATGGGTTTGGGGGGTAAACATATATTTCTGTGTTTTTACCCCACAAAAATGCAGTCAATGTGTTGATTTCTCATTAGATGAAGTTACCCACAAGACTATTTGTATGCGCTAACTTCATTTTGGGGCCCTCTAAATGCCAGATACTTTTTCTTGGTGCGTAACGATACATGGGTGATATGGTGCTGAAAAGTTGAAGCTTTGAGGCAATTTTCAGATATTTCACCAAAACCGACAATTGTGGGAAAGCCTTGCGACTCAGTAGTTTGGAGCAGAAAGGCATGGGTACCCATTTTAGATTCTGTAGAATGTGTACTTTCCAAAAATATATGGGTTTGGGGGGTAAACATATATTTCTGTGTTTTTACCCCACAAAAAATGCAGTCAATGTGTTGATTTCTCAGTAGCTGACGTAAAGTCCTGAACAATTTGGATGTGCTAACTTCATATTGGTGTCTCTAAATGCCAGATACTTTGGTAAACCTATGCATAATGGGTATCAAACTGTTCAGTGGACCCCTGGCAATCATATTTCAGGTGCTTTTTCTTGGTACCTAATATAGTTTGGGATATGCGGAGCAGCAAAATAAAACCTTTGAAATGATTTTTAAGAATTTTGAATTTTTTTTTTGAAAAACCGCTATGTTCAGACAAGCTTTTATGTTTGGTAGTTGGGAGTAGAGAGACATAGTTTCCCATTTTGTAATCGGCAGAATGTGTACTTTTCAAAAATGTATGGTTTTCTGGGGTAACGGTTTCAGGATTTTTTGCCTTGGAATCTAAAGCATGCCGTTTTCTGCCTTAGTGCTTACAAAATGCCTTAGTGCTTACAAAATTCGGTAATATACTGCCGGGAGTTTTTGCTGTACAGAAATCCTAAATCTCTCTAAAACTATACATATCTGGTATTGGCACGTTCGAGAGACATAAGGCTTTCCAAATCAGTTGGATTTTTATACGTAAAATGAAATATTTTTCTGGTATGAATTGATATACGATGAAAAATGGTAATTTTTCATTTTTTTTTGGTATTTAGCACTATAAATTTTTTTGCACAGGTGGAAATACATGAAAACTCAGGCAGATTTAGAAAGCTCAGTTTCTACCGAAAAAAACAATGTATAGTTTCCCCTCAGAAAATGCCCCTAAAGTGAGAGAGCACAAAATGTTTCAAAAAACGCCTGGCATTTCGCGTTACCAAAATGTGAAATTCTGCTGGCACTTAAAGGGTTAAAATTGCTAAGTGCTAGCTAGTTAAAAAAAAACAACCCAAGTCCGTAGCAGCACTTGGCTCTTCTGCTGCTCTATTCCGTTAACCCCCCCCCCCCTTGCTCTCAACAATGCAGCCTGGAAGTTTAAAAACTCTGCGATCAGAGCCAGACCAGAGCTGCCAGAGAGGGGGTTACCTTCCATGAATAAACCGAACAAGCAGTACCTCCATGAATAAATCCCAAAAAACCCAGTTCCTCCAAAACTTGCCGCCAGAGATGGTCCAAATCTTACAACTATATCTGTGCATCTGCCCACTGAACTTGAAGCAGTCACATGGGAATCATGACATCTCTGTACTCCCCAACACCTGCCTCTCTTTCTCTAATGTAAGATGGGGGCTATACACGTAAACCTGGAATGTATGAGGCTCCAGAACCAATTTGAGACAGAGGAACAGTGGCACAGCATTGGCTTTAGGGAATCAAGGGAGATAAATAACTTGGCGCAAATATTTTGTTTTTTAACTCAATTAACTCCCTGCACCCAACTAGGGTGCTTATCTTAAAATACCCACCACCAGCAGATATGAAGTCCCCCCATCCTGACTTTTGGGCGATTTGAGGGGTGTCCTGTTGGGAAGAGCAAATATTTTACTTCATGTTTTTTGTAATACAATTTACATGATCATCTTTCTAAAGGTTTGAGGGACACGGAACCCCAATTAGACTCTTAGACCAGTTCCCCGTCTCTCTCCCATGAACAGGAGGGCAGACATTGGTGCTGGAGGGGAGTTCCAGTGCTAAGGGGGTTACAGTGAAGCATTTGGCTTATGCAAGCACTGAAAGCTGACAGGTTACCAGCCCACAATGGGATATACACCCCCCCCCCCCCGGAACAATCCATGCAACCCTTAGGGCCCTGCAGCCGCCTGCACTAACACTAATATTTACAGTTGGCAAACACAGATCATAAAGAGCTCAGTGGGGCAGAAAGGGTGGAATTATTGGAGGCGCAGTTGGAGATGAGCGTGTCGCTGGTGACGTCACGTGGAGAGCCTGGCGAACCAGACAAAATTTTACTTGGGATGCGGGCCCCAATGCGATCAGTTACAGTAGTACCCCATTTTACAATTTTCAGTGGACAAGGAAAAAATTGTGTAAATTCGGGAAAATGTAAAAATCAGGGAAATGCGTTAAAGTAACTTATTCTTCAAGTACTCAAAAGATATAAACACAAGAGTCAGTTTTGCTTTGAAATACAATATTTACAGTGTTAATGACAAGGGTTAAGCAATGCAGCATTAATGTTACACTATGGGGGCATGTGACAGATGCACAGCTAAAGCAATAATGAATTTTTACATGACTGTACAAGATGCAGACTAATTGGACAGAACCATGACAAAATATGCATCTGGTTAGTATTTTAAACTTTTTAATTTCATCAATAGTAAGTCACAGAGGACAAACAACCATTTTTGGGACCATCAGGACATGATTTTGATGTAAAATCCAGGAAAACATTATGCAAAATCAGGAAAAAGTATCCACTGAAATTCAATAATTTGTGGGGCCACAAACACATGTAAAATGTGGATAAAGTTAAAAATCAGGGTATTTAAAATTGAAGTTTCATTGCATATACGGTAACCAACAATAGCTGAAGAATAGTACTATGTATTTGTGTTGTATCACTAGAACAAGTACTGCCCCTGCTTACAACCCCCTGAAGAAGACTGGGTTAATGACACACACAAAGTTCTTTTTACACAGGTTAGGTATATCCTGTGAGTAAACTGATGAAACACACAGTTAACTTAATGTCTGCTCATATAATTAATCTGTGCTATAAAATGACAGTGTGTGGTATCCCGCATGCTCTGCCAGTTATGTATCTGTTGTTCTGCATCTTGAAGAGTATGCATCTATATCTTGCTCTGCAGGACTGATAACAAAATTGTAGGCAAAATTGATTTTGACAGCTCAACCCGCAGTCCCGGGTTGTTACTGAAAGTTTTCTCTTTGATCTCTTTTACTGACGTCTGAAAAAAATAAGTTTCTAAAACTTTATTAAACAAGAGGTTTTTTGGCAGTGGCTAGAATACTCAGCACCTGCACTTAGATACATTTGTAACAATTTTCGTACGTGTATGGTGGGAAAAGAGCCGACCAATATCGGCAGAAGACTTGGATATCGGTCGATCGACCTGGACGGAAAATTTTGATTGGGTGGCTTTGAAGGCACCCAAACATCGGCTATTGTTAGTGCTGAATCGTCAGAGACAGGTAGAATTCTATTGTTTCTACCTGTATATCTGACAATTCAGCTCTACAAGTGTGTATTGAAACGAATGATCTTTCTTGGAACGTCTATGGCCACCCCATACTCCATACTTACCCCTCGCCGCAGATTCTTCCAGCGAAGAATCTACAAAGAAGTCTACCTGCATCCTCTGTAAGCTGACTGCGAGATCGGTATTTCTGCGCATCTACATGAAATAGGATATTGACAAGCTACAGAGGTAGGCTTTTAGGAAGTTTCAAAACATAACGATTTTAAAGTGGGTCAGATTTTTCTACTGATTCTTCCATCAAATTAGAGGTGCCGATACTGTTGTGTGACCTCTGGGCCAGATCATAATGGGGGACCTAGGCAGACCTGTCAGGAGAGGACCATATCAACAAGTCAATGTGGTCCTCGGTTGGCAGGGTTTTTTTAACTTGCCTAATCTTCTGGCAGATATGTCAGTCTGTTGGGTTGGTCAATAAGCTACCAACTCAGTCTGAAGTAAGTCGCCAAACGAGCCAAACGAGCGGATCTCCCTCCGATATGCCCACCTTTAGGTGGGCAATATCGGGCTGATCCGATCGTGGGCCCTAGGGCCCAACGATCGGATCCTAGCGTTCGCCAAACGGGCGGTCGGATCGCGGGACCGCATCAACGAACAGATGCGGCCGCGATCCGACGGGATTTTTAACCCCATCCGATCGAGATCTGGCCGACTTTCGGCCAGATCTCGATCGGGGAAGCCCGTCGGGGGCCCCCATACACGGGCCAATAAGCTGCCGACTTGGTCTGTCGGCAGCTTTTATCGGCCCGTGTATGGCCACCTTTAGCAACATACTGTTTATCAGCTGTGATTGACAGCTTTACTTTGCAGTAATAATCCACAGCAAAGAATCACCTATTATATTCTGGACAGTAAACTGCAGTAAGATGAGTAAAAGCTGTTTTTTTAGATGTTGCTTACTACACCAGAGTTAAAATATTGTTTTGTTATTTTAGTTTATAGTTTTGTAAATAGTTTACTTTTAATTTTAACAACTTACCTACATAAGTAGAAGTTTGATGGTGTTGGCTGACACTGTCAAATTTTTCATTTGAGTTTTTCTTTCATCTATGCCAAGCTACATGTTTACTGGCAACACACCATTCATCAAAACCAAAGAGGCCTGGAAAGGGTTAAAGCTTCACTTTTAACCTATTTTATATGCTTAATTGGCAGGTACAAAGTTGGAAACCTGAATACCCAAAGGAAATAGGAAATTTACCGCCATGAAGGTATGTAATTTTTACCCCATTTTCTGCAAATATATTTATTACATTTATCCATTAATTTCTAGCTACTATGACTTTGTATAACAAATCATTGTGTAACACAAAATTTTCTTTTCAAAAATGGCCTTGTAGTTAATGATTCTCATGTTAAAGGGTTAATACAGAAGATAGTGTTACATCTTGGTTAGATATTGCTTTAGTTTAAGAAGATGTCTTGTGTTGTGAGTTCACTATTAGCTGCTTTTCTGTATTACATGTAATGTTTTAAAGCTGAAAAATGTTACCCTTTCATTCTTTACTTTGTGTAATAATTTGGTTTTATAAGGGCTCTTGCAGACGAGTGTTTGAAGCTGAGCTCCCCTTTGTTCTGTTTTTATGCGTTCAGCCGCAGGAGTAGACGCATTCAGTTTTTTTTCAATGGGGCTGTACTTACACAGGCAGATGTAGGTGCCGAACGCAGGTTGAGACGCAACATGCTGCATTTTTCCTGCGTTCGGCGCCTACATGCGCCTGTGTGAGTACAGCCCCATTGCGTTTACTGCTGCCCTCCCCTGCGGCTGAACGCATAAAAATGGAACGCAGGGGAGCACAGCTCCAAATACTCGTTTGTAAGAGCCCTAAGGGCTCTTACAGACGAGCGTTTTTACCTGCGCTCCCCTGCGTTCCCTTTTTCTGCGTTCAGCCGCAGGGGAGTGCAGGGATAGACGCATTACATTTTTTCCAATGGGGCTGTACTCACAGGTGCGTCTAGGCGCCGAACGCAGGAAAAATGCAGCATGTTGCGTCTCAACCTGCGTTCGGCGCCTACACGCGCCTGTGTGAGTACAGCCCCATTGGAAAAAATGTAATGCGTCTATCCCCGCTCTCCCCTGCGACTGAACACAGAAAAAGGGAACGCAGGGGAGCGCAGGTAGACGCATTACATTACATCTGACCGTTTTATTTTATTGCTTGAAAAATAAAAGAGAAAGAAACAAATTATTAAATTGCAATAGATGCATGTTGGAAAATTACTTAATTTTGCTTTCATTACTTTGGCTTATAACTCCTTTAATAAAGCACATTTAAATATTTTCCTGAGCAAAACCAGAAACATAGTTACATAGTTAAACTGGGTTGAAAAAAAGACAAAGTCCATCAAGTTCAACCCCTCCAAATGAAAACCCAGCATCCATACACACACCCCTCCCTACTTTTACATAAATTCTATATACCCATACCAATACTAACTATACTATAGAGCTTAGTATCACAATAGCCTTTGATATTATGTCTGTCCAAAAAAATCATCCAAGCCATTCTTAAAGGCATTAACTGAATCAGCCATCACAACATCACCCGGCAGTGCATTCCACAACCTCACTGTCCTGACTGCGAAGAACCCCCTACGTTGCTTCAAATGAAAGTTATTTTCGTGTAGTCTAAAGGAGTGGCCTCTGGTACGATGATCCACTTTATGGGTAAAAAGGTCCCCTGCTATTTGTCTATAATGTCCTCTAATGTACTTGTAAAGGGTAATCATGTCCCCTATATTATACCCTCGAGGATCGAAAAAGTCAAAATCTGAAAATCCGGCATCTCATACCTGCTTAAGTTGTATATTAGTCATTTGTCATAAGTCCCGAAGATATCCCGATCTGCGCTGGGTCTCGTGAGTTTTCGGGTGGAAAATCCGAAAAATTTGTACGATCAGTTGTTTTCACGATTTCTTTGGTTTTTTTCCCAGCACACAAAATTTTCAGAAAAATGTATTGATAAATGAGAGGAAATAACCCATGTGGATTTGGTCAGAGTATATTTCAGAAAATATATTTTCATATTGATAAATAACTCACTTAATGTATTGAAATAAAAATAAGATGTTGCCCAAAAAAACTCCAGGAGAGGTGGTTAGTAGAAAAAATGGGATCAGACAGCTAGAGCAGAGTTTCTATGGGAACCAGTAATGCTATCTCTTCATTGGCTGTTAGACTGGAGGTTGTGTTTAGTAATCTGAGCTGAGAAGAACTGAGCATGCTCATTAGCCAACAGTAAATTTCTGAGGGAGGTGGCAAAGTGGGTTAGAGGAGGAGAAGGAATTATAAGTAATTAAGGGGATGCTGCAGCCTTACTATTAACCTTTTAACTACCAGAGTGGCAGTTATCTAAAGATTTCAAAGAGGCTGTGTGTGTGTGTGTGTGTGTGTGTGTTTTGTCCCCTAGTATTAGGAGCTCAGCTCGGAGATCACGTAGCCCATTGAGAGTGAAAATACTAGTCCTTTATACTAATTTCCACCCCACATATCAATCAATATCTCTCAACACCTGCATGGGAGACAAGAAATAGTTTCGTTCAAGCTGCAAGTTTTTTTTTCTCTATTGGTCCTCTGGAAAACTTACAATCCTGTGGCTTTTTAGAATTGGGCCATAGGTTGCCCCAATTTCGATTTATTGGGATCAACTGTGTTCCACCTTTGCCTAGAAGTGGTGACCACCAATTTAAGAGTTACTGTTATCTGCAGACATTACTACAGTATATGTATTGTATATGATTTTGCTTTTACTCCAGAGTATAAATTAGTTTTAAAAGTTTTAAATGTCTCTGTTGAGGGCCTGCCAATTTACAATAAAACCCTCTCTCTTTTTCTCTTGGTTCACCTCCTTCCTTTGCTTGCCTGTTTTTCCTCTCTGTTGCTGTGAGACTTATGGTACCATAGATATGGTGCCATATAATAGTCCAATCTATTCTCATACTCTTTCTCACCCATCAAAAATATCTTCTGCAGATGAAAAAGCATTCTGTAAATCCCACATGTGAAGCATTTTACATGTGGTGACACTGCATATTTGCGTAATAATGGGAACATGTATAAAAAGGTATTTCTAGAAATTATATGCAGTGCTCCACATGTTTTACATGCAGCAATTTAATTGGATCATGAACAGTATTTTAGATCTGTCTACGAGAGAAGAAATGTTTCCACAGTTGAATGTATCATTGACCTTCTACAGTTTTTCTTTAGTAATACTGCCTCCTAGAGGGAAGTCATAAACTCTGTGGTACTGGTGCTGTAATATTATAAAGTATTTTTATCTGTGAGTAATACAAATCCCCTTCTCTGACATGTTTGATTTTTGCTAAAAACATGTTATAGCATCGGGGATTGTTAAAACCTAAAACTACTGTATGCACCACCTGCTTTGAAAGTATTTGTTTTTAAAGTACAAGAAGTGATTTCATGTTTATCTTTCTTGTCAGTCTCTAGATGAGCCACCTTACTTATCTGTGGGCACAGATGTAAGTGCCAAGTATAGAGGTGCTTTCTGTGAAGCCAAGATCAAGTCAACAAAAAGGCTTGTCAAAGTAAAGGTACAAATTCTTTTCTTTTTATTACCACCTAAATTCTACTATAGTTTCCAGTTGTATGAAGCTAAGGTGCGTATTTCCTGATCAGTTACTGGCATAGGTTGCGTATATAGTAAAAGTATATCGTTTTTGCTATGTAAACTTACCCCCCAGGAAATGCCCTTAAAGCGAAAAAGCAAAACATGTAAAGAAAGTTTCTTTAAAATAAGTGAAAAATAGTGCTGGCAGTGAAAGGGTTAGATTACGCAAATTTTATGGAATCCATTATCTGGAAACCTGTTATGCAGAAAGCTCCAAATTGAATTACAGGAAAGCCATCTCCCATACACCATTTTAATCAAAACATTTACATTGTTAAAAATAATTTCCTTTTTCCTTTGTTATAGAAGACTGTACCTTGCACATTAAAACTAAGACATAATTAATCCTTATTGGAGGCAAAACAATTATTCTGGGTTTAATTAATGTTTAAATAATTTTTTTGTAGACTTGTAGTATTGGTATCCAAATAAAAGATCCCTTATCCAGAAAACACCAGGTCCTGGGTATTCCGGATAACAGGTCACAGACTAGTACTATAAAACTTATAACATTTGGGGGAAGATTTATCAAAGGTTGAATTTCGAAGTGAAATATACTTCGAAATTCGACCATCGAATGGCTATACTTTTAATATCAAAGTCAAAGTTTTTTTTAACCAAATTTGACCGCTTTGCGATCGAAGTAAAATCGTTCGAATCGAACGATTTCAGCGATCGATCGAACGAACGATCTTACTTAGACTACAAAAAACTCAGAAAAATGCATTAGAAGATCCCCATAGGCTAACATAGCACTTCGGCAGGTTTAATTTGGCGAACTATTGAAGTCGAAGTTTTTTTTAAAGAGACAGTACTTCAATTATCGAATATTCAAACTATTTACTTCAAATCAAATTCGAAGTAAATTCGAAGTCGTAATATCCTATTCGATGGTCGAAGTATCCATCGAAATTTTTTTACTTCGAAAATTCCCTTGAATTCACTTCCACCCTTGATATCTCTGCCCCTTGGTGTACAACAGGTTAGGCTCTTTATAAATGTGTATATGCAATAATTTATGGCAAAAGCCTGCATTCAGTTAACTTGGTGGTTCAGTAACATAATTAAATTTTCTCAGGAACTTTGGCTTGCCTTAGCCATATCACTAAGGCCCTTTACTAGCAAGGCCTACATTCTGTGAAGTATGGACATCATTTTAAAAACTGAATTAACTGACTCTTTGCAAGTGTGGATGAGCAGCTAAGGAGGTAATTTGTGTTTCCTTGTAGCAGAGGAAATGAAAGGGCATTTCCCCCTCTAATGGTTCCCAAAGAATCATGCTATTTAGAAGCCTCCAAGGGTAATGGCACATGGGGTATTTATTTACATGGAGTGACAAGAAAACCATGTACACAGAGCATGGCCACTCCAATGTGCTGGTTAATTGCTTAAAGTAGACCTGTCACCCACATAAAAAAAGCTGTATAACAAAAGTCCTTTGCAAATTAAACCTGGAACCCAAATTATTTTTTTTTTAGTTAAAACATTGATACTTGTTATAAAGACGTTTAAATATCTAAGCTGTCAATAAAATATTACCTGTCCGCCTCTATGCCTGAGCCATAGAGGTGGGGCAGTCAATTACTTTCATTTTCCATTCAACAATTCCTAGATGTCACTACACTCCTTACACTCTCCCTCCTTATGCTCTATAATTGTGTAGGGCGCTGTGCATGAGCATTAGGTCTGCCATTCTGGTGCATACACAAGATTTTGGGATGGTGCACAACTTGTCTTAATAACAGTGTCAACAAAATGGTGCCTGTAATTGTGTAATTCCAAGACTGAATTTTAAATAATATAGTGTAAGTAAAGTTTATTTTGCTCAAGTAACATAATAGAAAAGAATTTGGAATATTTTTTAGGGTGCCCTTTAAATGTGTTCCCAATACACTAGTCTACAGATATAAGAATATACATGAAAATAATAACCCCAAAGTGATATATACAGTGTTACTGGCCCATCGGGATACCAGGAAAACTCCCGTTGGGCCCAGGTGTCAGTGGGCCCTCATGCTGCTAAACATTTGGCCTATTTCATGGCCGGTTCTATAAGAACAAAGAGGCTAAACAGATGGGATAATAGTTTATAGTATTTAAAGAAAAGCGACTAGGAGAATAGAGCTTGAGTGAGGAGAGGAGAGGAAGAATAATAGTACTGAGAGTGGACCCCTGGTCTAAGGTTTTTTGGTGGGCCCCTGGTGTCCCAGAGGAGAGGAAGAATAATAGTACTGAGAGTGGACCCCTGGTCTAAGGTTTTTTGGTGGGCCCCTGGTGTCCCAGTCCGACACTGGAAATATTTACTATAATATCCGATGAAACAGAAATCCCCAACAGATATATTTAAAATCTGTTGTTTTATTAGAGTCCTACAGTCCCAAACGGAAAGGCCCAATGCACATTTTCCTCATAACTTTGGCTTTTTCAGGGGCACCAGAGAAATGTTGTATAAAATGTTGGGAAACAATTAGTAGTGTTACATGGAAAAACTGCTTATTATGTTTCATCCACAGGCAACATTCAGACAGGATTCTTCAACTGTGGAAGTGCCAGATGATCATGTTAAGGGACCCCTAAAGGTAATGTCATCAGTAAAAATTGTATGTAATGAAAGACCTTATTGCTTGGATTTTTTCAAGTTAAAATTATTTGTGGGGGGTGTTAAAAAATGTCACGAGCCATCAATTTTCATTGATGTATTGTCGGATTTGGCTACGTAATATAAAAGGGAAACAAATAATTTGCAGTATTAAAGGGGTGGTTCACCTTTGAGGTAACTTTTAGTATGTTATAGAATGGCCAATTCTAAACAACTTTTCAATTGGTTTTCATTATTTTTTTTATAGTTTTATCATTATTTGCCTTTTTCTTTGGACTTTGCAGCTTTCAAATGAGCGTCGCTGACCCCTTCTAAAAAGCAAATGCTCTGTAAAGCTATGTATCATTATTGCTACTTTTTATTACTCATCTCTCTATTCAGGTCCTCTCCTATTCATATTCCAGTCTCAAATTCAAATTAATGCATGGTTGCTAGGGTTATTGTGACTCTAGCTACCAGATTGCTTAAAATGCAAATTGAAGAGCTGCTGAATCAAAAAAGCTAAATAACCTTAAAATCCTTAAATAATAAAAAAATGAAAATTAATTGCAAATTGTCTCCCTACATCATACTAAAAGTTATCTCAAAGGTGAACAACCCCATTTAAGGTTTCCAAAAAAGGAATTTAAGCAAAGGCAAATTATAAATCAGCTGTGTCACCTAAAGTCCAGTCATTGGATGAGTAACATAATTCAGTAGCAAAAACTTGCAAAACTCACAGACAGTATACAGGAAGGTAGTAAAAAAAAAAAAGATAAAATAAAAGACATAAAACACAAAGGATTTTGTACTAAATAAAAATATTTACTTTTTGTGATATACTGCCTTCCTGCTGGGTTTACATGTTTTTGCCAATACAGGATTGAAAATTATAAATAGAGGTGATTCAACTGATTGTCTTTGATATGAATGACTTCACTGCAAATAAATCATTTTTGATACTTTCTCTACTCTATGAAGCATTGAAGAAATTGTGAACATTTATATTTTACATATTATTAATTAAAAAACAGCATTTACAATTGATGTGATGTCTTCTAAAATGCTTGAGAGAGAACTAATTTACTAAGCATGTTTGGGAGAGCCAAGTTACTAAGCATGTAAAGTACAAAATACCAAAAACCATACATAAGCCACCATGTTTTTACAATGCAGTAATATTTTCCAGAATTCCAGCATGGTTTCAGACATTTACATGCTACTAGTGTGTGTTCTAAATAGCACATTTTTTTTCTAGTGGGGGTGCTAACTTGCATTTGTAATAGCGTGCAAATTAAGGGAGTATTTTAGTAGCATCTTTGTGGACATGGCACAAGCAATTTTTAATCTGGATAGTTTTAGAAACTCTCCTTTAGATGACACTCATAGTAGACATTTTTACAATAATTCCCTGTTACGGTTACTAGATAATATAAGTAATCGTGAACTCAAGTTCATTTTAATGGATTCATGGCAAACAAGCAACCTGCATTTATTAGAAGTGTCCCAGATTGGTTTATAAAATAAACCACTAAATTGTAGTGAATTTATGATCAATCTGTTACACAAATGGCCTGTGTAACAGATATTTTTCATTTACAGTTGTTAATATATATTTAATATTTATTTGTGGTTTACGCAACCTGCTATTTTTCTGGTTACAAGGGTCCAATTAATCTAGTAACTTGTCGTTTGTTTGAATGAGACAAGATAATGAATAGGAAATGGTCTAAAAAGAAAGATACCGTATAAGCCGTTTTTTTCAGCATCCAAAATGTGCTGAAAAAGTCTACCTCGGCTTATACTCGGGTCAGCTGTAGCCGACCCGAGTAGCAAAGATTGCAGTCACTTTTAATCATTCCTATACCAACAGTACACTTGGGAGAGACTGCAATATCCCACAATGCCCTCTGTTGGTTATATGAAAGAATAACAGTGCGCCCTCTGTTGGTTATATGAAAGAATAACAGTGACTGCAATATCACACAGCGCCATCTGTTGGTTGTATGAAAGAATAACAGTGCGCCCTCTGTTGGTTATATGAAATAATAACAGTGACTGCAATATCACACAGCACCCTCTGTTGGTTATATGAAATAATAACAGTGACTGCAATATCACACAGCGCCATCTGTTGGTTATATGAAAAGAATAACAGTGACTGCAATATCACACAGCGCCCTCTGTTGGTTATACGAAAGATTAACAGTGATGGCAATATCAAACAGCACCCTCTGCACATGGTAGTGGGACAGTGGGACAATGCACACAGTAATCCGTTTGGCAATTCTCTGTCACCATCTACTTTGCAAAGAAGTCCGGTTGATCGCTGGGGGGTCGCTTTGGCAGAATGTGCGCGGCTGGGAGACAGGGCTGTAGTTGTGTCTAGGCTTATACTAGAGTCAATAAGTTTTCCCAGTTTTCGTAGGTAAAATTAGGTACCTCGGCTTATACTCGAGTATATACGGTAAGTAATAAAAAGTAACAATTACATTGTAACCTGACAGAGCAATAGGTTTTTGACAATAGTCCACTACTAGCTATGTGTAAGTAAAATCTTAATTGCTTGTTGAATCACACATTTATGTTGTGATACGTATAATGTACATTTGTTTAATCATTGCTCTTTTGGCTAGGTTGGTGCTGTGGTTGAAGTAAGAAATCCAGATGGAATTTATCAAGAGGCTGTAATAAGTAAATTAACAGATGCAAGCTGGTACACAGTTGGTAAGACATGCAAATATATTTCCCAAAAGTTAATTAAATAAATATGTAGAAAATATGCACAGGTGTTCTTTCTTAGCTTATTATTTTCTGTATAACTCTCAATATCAATATATAAGTTTGTTTGTGTAGGCTGTTGTGTGCTTACTGTATCACTGTTTTTCACGTGTTTCTTAAATTGCACTTGAAATGTGTTGTACACTTGAATTGACCTGACCTTTTGCTTTTTTTGAAGGAAAATATAACTTCTGCTTGAATATTTTTCTTTCTTTGTTTTTCTAATATGTTAGTATTCGATGATGGAGATGAAAAGACTTTAAGGCGATCATCGCTATGTTTAAAAGGAGAAAGGCATTTTGCACAAAGTGAAGTAAGTAGATTGTAAAACACTGGAATGCAGTTATTGCTTTTATATTAGCCTATCTGCGTATGGGTGTAAAAGCACACTATTCTCTGTTTAAAGTGGACCTGTCATCCAGACACAAAAAGCTGTATAATAAACAATTACTTTCTCTTTCCATTCAGCACTTCCTAGATGTCACTACTCTCCACACATTACCCCGTTCTCTTCACTGTTTAATTGTGTTGCCAGGGCATGGTGGTGGACATCAGGTCCCCCATTCTGGTGCACAAACAAGATTCTGAGATGATGCAAGGCTTGGCTTGCCTTAATAACAGTGTACAAAAAATGGCTCTTGCCTGCTTGCTGTAATTATGAGTTCCCAGACTAAAGGAAACCAGATTCAAATAATTTCTATAGTGTAATTAAAGTTCAATTTGCTTGACTAATTTGATAAAATATGATTTTGAATATTTTTTTTGGGTGACCGGTCCCCTTTAAGCAAAAAATCCATTAACCAATATAATCTATTATTGTTTCTGTATATTTAAAACTTAAAGGAGAACTAAAGCTTAACTAATGAACTAGGGCAGAAATGTTGTACGTTATGTTTTGGGCTTCTGTACCAGTCCAAGGCAACCACAGCCCACAGCAGGGAAGATATGTACCTCCGATGATGCCCCCAGTATCTCCCCATCTTCTTTTCTGCTGATTCACTGCACATGCTCTGTGCTGCTGTCCGTTACTGAGCTTAGGGATCTACACACAATATACAGTACACATATACTATAAATTTCACAATATGAGGCTGATTAGTAAATAATAGACAATTACTATATGCTAGCACAGAAACTAGTGCAACTAGCATCAGAATTGAATAATCAGCCTTTTATCATCAGTTTATATGACAGGCCAACCTAATTTTCTGCTTTATAATTTACTATGGCCCCTAAACTTAGCAGCTCAGAGCCCCTTGAGCATGAGTGTCACTTTCCAAGATGGTGACCCCCCTCTGACAAGTTTAAAGTCCTGGATCATTGCTATTATTGGGAAGCTGAAATTTTAGCTGGTAGGCTATATAAAATATGGCATTTTTATCCATATTAATTTTAAGGGTTTAGTTCTCCTTTAAATCTTGTTGCTGAGAAAAACCATTGATCAAATATGGTCAAAAGGAAAAAAAGAACCATCAAATTTGTACCACCCCTGCTTGTTTGGTTAGGAGTAATGTTACAGGGGTTTTTCATCTTTAAATTAACTTTTAGTGTGGTGTAGATATTGCTATTCTGAGACAAATTGCAATAGTCCTACTTAATTTGCAATTGTCTTATTTTTTGTGGGTTTTGCATTATTTTTTGTTCAGCTGCTTGGAATTATAGCAGCTATCTGGTTGCTGATGTTAGCCTAGCAACCAGGCGTGTTTGAACAGAAAGACAAATAAATAAATATAATCAATAACAATAAAATTGTAGCCAATAATTGCAAATATTTCAAACACTATAAAAAATGAGGCAACTAAGATGCCACCAAGAGAGATTCAACAACTGTAAAGATAAGTCTATCAAATAGTAATCTTGAAAGTCTGTATCAAGAATACACTTTAGGGCAGATACACACACTCAGATTCGGGGAAATTAGTTGCTCAGCTAGAAATCTCGTCTTCTTCAGGGTCGACAAATCTCCCTGCATTGCCTCCTGCCGGCTAGAATCTAAATTGCTGGCAGGAGGCAGTTCGGGGAGATTAGTCACCCCGAAGAGGCGATTTATTGTCAGGCGGGTAAATCTCCCCGAATCTGAGTGTGTCACTCTGCCCTTATATGGATCTGAGGTGAATTACTCTCCTCAGGAGGCAGTGCCGAGCAGGTTACCAAGGGTGGCAAAAAGGCCTCTCCTGGTACCTTAAAAGGCTGAATTTCTGTTTTTTAGATTTTGCTTTTCTAGTGCAAGAGAGCGCAATTGCGCCTCAGGGGGCTCCTACCGTAGAAATCCTACTGATATTCTGTTCCTCTCAAAAGTTGTGAAAGCACACTAAATCAAATACTTCACTTAAACAAAATAATCTTAGGGGCACATTTACTATGGGTCGATTATCGAGGGTTAATTAACCCTCGATATTCAGCCATCGAAGTTAAATCCCTCAACTTCAAATATCCTTCGACCTTCCCCATAGGCTAACATTGGTGCTCGGTAGGTTTTAGGTGGCGAAGTAGGTGGTCGAAGTTTTTTTAAAGAGACAGTACTTCGACTATCAAATAGTCGAACGATTTTTAGTTTGAATCGTTCGATTCAAAGTCGTAGTCGAAGTAGCCAAAAAAAACCTTCGAAATTTGAAGTATTTTTCATTCTAATCCTTCACTCGAGCTAAGTAAATGTGCCCCTAAATGTTACAAGCAAATATTTTTTTAAATTGAAATAACATATATAATATTATATAATTTGTCTTGTCATTTGCAGACCCTTGACCAGCTTCCGCTCACCAACCCAGAACATTTTGGAACTCCTGTTATTGGAAAGAAAACAAACAGAGGAAGAAGATCTAATCAAATGTAACTTTTGTCTTTTTAAACTGAAATAATGTATCGCCTGAATAATACTGACATTGAATCTTGAGAGATGCACATGTTAGCAGTAAAAGATATCTCTGATACACCACACCTTGCAAAATAATATATAGACTTTTGCTAAGTTCTCTCTTTTTATTGCATAACAGATCCTACAACCAACACCTGAAAATTAAAACATGGCTTTTTATGTTTTTGTGACCGTTTGCTCCAAGGGGTTGACTGTAGTTGGATGATGCCTGTGCACCTTAATCAGGGCCGGAACTAGGGGTAGGCAGAGTAGGCACGTGCCTAGGGCGCAAAGCTGAGGGGGCGCCAGGCACGTACCTGCTCTGTCGCCTACCCCATGTCCAGTCCTGTGTCTCCCTGACTGGCGTCGGTAATTTCTGTTTTAAATGCGCTTGCGCGCATGCGCGTAGTTTTGCGCATGCGCGCCGGAACGTAGTTGCGCGCCTGTGCGTATTTTCGCGCCGGCGCCGTGCCAGGCCAGGTTCCCTAGGGCGCCTGGCCGGGTTGGCCCGGCTCTGACCTTAATTGTCAAATATTGCCAGAGATTCTCAATTTAATTAATGTCAATGCCTTGACTTATACGTTTTGTTTTGATCATTATCCTGTCTAAAAGATAAACTTTCACTCAAGCTCCAGCTTTCCCAACACTATATGGGGTCATTTACAAAGGCAAGTGAAGTGTGTATAGAGTGATATATATATATATATATATATATATATTATATATATATATATATATATATATATATATATATATATATATATATATATATATATATTATTTTTTTTTTTTTTTTTTTAACCCAATGTTGTGTCTGGTGCAACTGTACTCAATTCATCAAAATGTGTGCAATTATACTAGCACTTTGAACCGGATGCTGTTACGATTGCACAATTTCTGGCAATGTTCCTGCGTGTGATTCTTTAGACACAAACCTGCTGAATTATTAACAAAATGGGAATCCTATTATTTACCACCAATTGTGGTTGTAAATGAGCACTGTTTTAAATGTGGTGTTTTTGAGTGTAGTGATCTAACGAGTTTTTGGGGTCCACATGTGATGTTTATATCTTGACATGGAGGATATGTTTGACTGATAGATGGACGAGACCCTTCAAGACCAGGAACCCCTTTCTGTGGTGCGGAGTTTGCAGGGGCCCAACAACGCAACGCAAATTCACTAAGATGCAGATTTTATTGAACGTTACCTCTTGCACCAGACTGGCCTTTGCCACCTCAGACCAGGCAAAGTGCAATAGAGTAGATAGGTCAAAAAAAAATTCTAAGTCCCAAAAACGCTGGCGACTTATCATTTTTCAGGGTGATAGGCTGCAAAAGATCTTAATTTTTTTTCTGGGGTACCCGGCTTCCTCCCACATTTCCTAACATATGGCACATAAACTGTACACTGACTTCATGTGTAGGGCAATCTAACAACTCTATTTTAGGCTTGTGTAGTGTAATGTGTTGGCTGCAACATATACGTCCATTCAACTTTAACTTCCCGCTGCATGCAAATTAGGCAACGCTAGCGCATCTTCGCTTCGCTTGCCACAGTAATGCTGGAGCTACTTCACCAGCGTTCAGCGCCCTGGACGCAACTTCGGATTTTAATGAATTAGCGTTGTCCTGGTAAATCTACGCCTGCCGAAGTGTTGGGATGTGAGTGAAGCGGACGCTAGTGCAAATTTGTCGCTTAGTGAATCTGCCCCTAAAGCTCAAGGAAGGCAAAGGTGTCTATCAGTAACTTTGTAGCAGGAAGGTCTTAAGCAATACACCAGAATTTTTAAAGGGGTGGTTCACCTTTAAGGTAACTTTTATTTAGTTTTATAGTTATTTGCCTTTTTCTTTGCAGCCTTCAACTGGGCGTTGCTGACTCCCTTCTAAAAAACAAAGGGTCTGTAAGGCTACAAATGTATTGTTATTGCTACTTTTTATTACTGATCCTTCTATTCAGGCCCTCTATTCATATTCAAGTCTCTTCTTCAAATCAATGCATGGTTGCTAGGGTAATTTGGACAATAGTTACCAGTAGGGATGCACCAAATCCAAACTGAATAACAAACTGAATCCTAATTTGCATATGCAAATTAGGGGTGCCAAGGGGAAAACATTTTTTACTTCCTTGTTTTGTGACAAAAAGTCATGCGATTTCCTTTACCGTCCCTAATTTGTATTAGGGATGCACCGAATCCACTTTTTTGGTTTCGGCCGAACCCCCGAATCCTTCATGAATGATTTGGCCGAATCCGAATCCTAATTTGCATATGCAAATTAGGGATGGGAAGGGAAAAACATTTTTTACTTCCTTGTTTTCTGACAAAAAGTCACGTGATTTCGCTCCCCACCACTAATTTGCATATGCAAATTAGGGTTCGGATTCGGTTCAGCGGGCAGAAGGATTCGGCCGAAACCGAATCCTGCTGAAAAAGGCCGAATCCCGAAAGGAATCCTGGATTCGGTGCATCCCTAATTTGTATATGCATTTGGTTCGGCTGGGCAGAAGGATTCGGCCGAATCCTGCTGAATAAGGCAGAATCCTGGCCAAATCCCGAACCGAATCCTGGATTCGGTGCATCCCTAGTTACCAGATTGCTTAAGATGCAAATTGAAGAGCTGCTGAATAAAAAGCTAAATAACTCAAAAAACACAAATAATAAAAAAATCAACAAACAAACTGCAAATTGTCTCAGAATATCACTCTCTGCATTATACTAAAAATCTCAAAGGTGAACAACCCCTTTAAAGACTTTGTTCTAAATTAGGGGTGTGTGTACACATACATATGAGTTTTTGTAAACGTTTGGGATTTTTTGTTTCAGTCATGAAGAAGAATCCTCATCTTCCTCCAGTGCTGAGGATGAAAATGAATGTGAAACTAGTGATGAATTAATAGGAACAGTTGTTTGTGTAGATGTTGGAGACAAAAAGAAAGCAACATGGGTTCCGACATTAGTAAGTTTTTGTTTGTTTTTTTAATTTGTTTTTTTAAATTTCCTCTAGTGAACCTAAATATAATGTTTTTTTGTCAAATAATTATTCTGTTATCACAATAAAAGTGAGAAACCGTATAGAACACCATACCTTTCATATAGATATCCTAGATCATAATATGGATATAATATGTCAGATGGTTGGCACCTGGGATTTTTAGGATAATGGATCTTTCTGTAATTTAGATCACAATGAATTAGGTTTACTAAAAAAAACAAAAAGTAAACTTAAAAAATATGTTTATACTAAGGTTAGGTACCATCAAGAACAATGTTCTTTTTGAAATATTATAAGAGGGAAAAAAACGAATATGAGTAGGGTTACCATCTGTCCAATAACCCTGTTTGATTCCAACATTGCAAAAAGGGAAAAAAGATAAAAATATCAGATAGCCAGTACTGTATTATTTTCTGCAAAAGGTAACCCTAATAATGAGACAGAGTTAGTAGAAGCAGAGCTGCCACTGGTAATCATGGGGCCCCATAATAGTAGTTAGTAAGGTTATCTCCCACACAGGTTCCCAGTTATTAGCCCACTGGTCATCTGGTGTGGGCCCTATGAACAAGTAAAATGTGGCCCCAATGAAAAAAACTCCTCTTGTATAATATAAGGATATTATATGCTACATGTATTTAAAGGGGAACTCTGGCTTCCAAACCAAAATTTGATACAGAGGCCCACATAACACACAAACCCCTAATATACAGTTACCTGTTTCTTTAAAAAGTATGAATAATTGCCATTTTCTATACTGCAATCCAGCTGGTTAACAGTTCTTCTCTTTCTGCAGAATTTGAAATCCTGGCAGGGAAGGAGGGACTAAAACACTGATGTTACGAATTGTAACAACTTCTCCACAGCTTACAGACAGCATGTAGGAACTACATAACCCACAATACATTGCACTGTGATGTTTCTGTTCAATCACGTGTGCAGGTTATTGTGGGCTTTGGAGGATGCAGTCTATGGACAGCTGGCTGTTGATACAAAATAACAGTTGTCAGCCAGCTCAGCAAAGTAGTCAGAAAGATCAGCAGAAGAGCAGGGGGCCAGGCTTAGGGAACTGTCCGAAACCATTAAAAATCATGAAAAGTCTGCATATTTTTTAATGTATATTGTGAAGTTGCTTGAATTTATGTTTACTTTTCAAAAATCTTAAGTTATGTTTTTGTGGAGTTCCCCTTTTAGTATAACTATACTTATCTATAACATATATATATATATATATATATATATATATATATATATAATGTGTATGTATGTATGTATATATGTATGTGTATATGTATATATATATATATATATATATATATATATATATATATATATATATATATATATATATATATATATATATATATATATATATATATATATATATATATATATATATATATATAAAATGAATAAAGAACCCCTCTTGTAAAATACAAGGCTATTATAAGTAACAGAGGAGTTTCATGACCATGTAAACACAAGAGACCGAAGGCCAAGTGTTTTTATACAGGTCATGGAATACCAAGGTGTGACTTCTAATATCCTCATATTTTGCAATAGGGGGTACTTTATTTATTATAATACACAAGTTTCAGTGAGTAATGTGACAGAAATGACATCACTAAGCTACGTTTATAAGGATGCAATTTACAGGATATTCATGGCTCTTGTGTGTATATGTGTATGTATGTATGTATGTATATATATGTATATCTATATCTGTGTATGTATCTATATCTGTGTATGTATCTATATCTGTGTATGTGTGTGTGTGTATGTATATATGTATATATATATATATATATATATATTTATATATTTATACAGTTGTGCTCAGAAGTTTACATACCCTGGCAGAATTTATGATTTCTTAACCATTTTTCTGAGAATATGAAACTTTTCTTTCACTCATGGTTAGTGGTTGGCTGAAGCCATTTATTGTCTAACAACTGTGTTTACTCTTTTTAAATAATAATCACTACACAAACTACCCAAATGACCCTGATCACAATTTTACATACCCTGGTGATTTGGCCTGATAACATGCACACAACTTGACACAAAAGGGTTAGAATGGTTATTAAAAGTAACCATCTTCACCTGTGATCTGTTTGCTTGTAATTAGTGGGTGTGTATAAAAGGTCAATGACTTTCTGGACTCCTGACAGACCCTTGCATGTTTCATCCAGTGCTGCACTGATGTTTTTTTGGATTCTAAGTCATGGAAAAAGCAAAAGAATTGTCAAGAATTGTCAATTTTCTGCGGGAAAAGGTAGTTGAACTCTATAAAACAGGAAAGGGATATAAGAATATATCAAATGAATTGAGAATGCCAAGTGAAAAATTAGGAGTTCTGCTGAAACCAAACCACGGTCAGGTAGACTTACTAAAATTTCAGCCACAACTGCCAGAAAAATTGTTCGGGATGCAAGGAAAAACCCACAAATAACTTCAGGTGAAATAGAGGACTCTCTGAAAAAATGTGATGTGGCTGTTTCAAGATGCACAATAAGGAGGTACTTGGAAGAAAGATGGGCTGCATGGTCGAGTTGCCAGAAGAAAGCCATTACTACGCAAATACCACAAAGTATCCCGCTTACAATATGCCAAACAGCACAGAGACCTCAAACCTTCTGGCACAAAGTCATTTGGAGTGATGAGACTAAAATGTTACTTTTTGGCCACCACCATAAACACTACATTTGGAGAGGAGTCAACAAGGCCTATGATGAAAGCTACACCATTCCTACTGTGAAACATGGTGGTGGATTGCTGATGTTTTGGGGATGTGTGAGCTACAAAGGCACCGGAAATTTGGTCAGAATTGATGGCAAAATGAATGCAGTAAGTTATCAAAAAATACTGGAGGAAAATTAGCACTCATCAGCCCAGAAACTGCTCATGGGAAGTACTTGGACATTCCAACATCACAATGATCCAAAACAAGGCCAAGTCGACCTGTCATTGCTACAGCAAAATAAATTGAAGGTTCTGGAGTGGCCATCTCAGTTTCCTGACCTCACTATCATTGAGCCACTCTGGGGAGACCTTAAACATGCAGTTCATGCAAGACAGCCCAAGAATTTATGGAAACTGAAGGCTGTTTGCTAGGAAGAATGGGCAGCTTTACCATCTGAGAAGATAAAGAGCCTTATCCACAACGACCACAAAAGACTTCAAGCTGTCATTGATGTTAAAGGGGGCAACACACGGTATTAAGAACTGGGGTATGTAAACTTTTGATCAGGGTCATTTGGGTAGTTTGTGTAGTGATTATGACAATAAATGGCTTCAGCCAACCACTAACCATGAGTGAAAAAATGTTTTTGTTTTATCCATGTTCTCTGAAAAATGGTTAAGAAATCATAAATTCTGCCAGGTGTGTGTGTGTGTGCGCGTGTGTGCTATCTGCCTTTATAGATAGGCTTGGGCTGTAAACAATACCTATGAATGATGCTACCAGGAGGCTGGATGGGGTAGGATTGCTGCAGATGGTGATGTACTAGCTGTGTACAGTATGAAAATGGCAGTATGTATGTGTATGTATACATGTGTATGTAGACATGTGTATGTGTATGTAGACGTGTGTGTAGACGTGTGTGTGTAGACGTGTGTGTGTAGACGTGTGTGTGTAGACGTGTGTGTGTGTAGACGTGTGTGTGTGTAGACGTGTGTGTGTGTAGACGTGTGTGTGTGTAGACGTGTGTGTGTGTGTAGACGTGTGTGTGTGTGTGTGTGTAGACGTGTGTGTGTGTGTAGACGTGTGTGCGTAGACGTGTGTGTGTGTGTAGACGTGTGTGCGTAGACGTGTGTGTGTATGTGTGTATATATATATATATATATATATATATATATATCTATCTATATATCTATATATATATATATCTATCTATATATCTATATCTCTCTCTCTCTCTATCTATCTATCTATCTATCTATCTATCTATCTATCGTTTCCAAACCGGCACTCCCTTTAGTGAAAAAATTTAATCTTTATTGTTACATGGTATCTTTTTCCAATGTTTCGATCCCTATTGGGATCTTTTTCAAGGAAGATCCTAATAGGGATCGAAATGTTGGAAAAAGATACCATGTAACAATAAAGATTACATTTTTTCACTAAAGGGTGTGCTGGTTTGGAAACTATTGATGTATGCAAAAATTACCGTGCACCCTCCTTACCCTATATTGCCTTGGAGTGCGGATACTCTTTGGAGAATTATATGTATATCTATATATGGGGTATACATAAGGTTCTCTATATTTTACTCAATCGATACATATATGTTTGATATAGTTACATAGTTACATAGTTAAATTGGGTTGAAAAAAGACAATGTCTATCAAGTTCAACCCCTCCAAATGAAAACCCAGCATCCATACACACACCCCTCCCTACTTTTAATTAAATTCTATATACCCATACCTATACTAACTATAGAGCTTAGTATCACAATAGTCTTTGATATTATGTCTGTCCAAAAAATCATCCAAGCCATTCTTAAAGGCATTAACTGAATCAGCCATCACAACATCACCCGGCAGTGCATTCCACAACCTCACTGTCCTGACTGTGAAGAACCCCCTACGTTGCTTCAAATGAAAGTTCTTTTCTTCTAGTCTAAAGGGGTGGCCTCTGGTACGGTGATCCACTTTATGGGTAAAAAGGTCCCCTGCCATTTGTCTATAATGTCCTCTAATGTACTTGTAAAGAGTAATCATGTCCCCTCGCAAGCGCCTTTTTTCCAGAGAAAACAACCCCAACCTTGACAGTCTACCCTCATAATTTAAGTCTTCCGTCCCTCTAACCAGTTTAGTTGCACGTCTCTGCACTCTCTCCAGCTCATTTATATCCCTCTTAAGGACTGGAGTCCAAAACTGAACTGCATACTCCAGATGAGGCCTTACCAGGGACCTATAAAGAGGCATAATTATGTTTTCATCCCTTGAGTTAATGCCCTTTTTTATGCAAGACAGAACTTTATTTGCTTTAGTAGCCACAGAATGACACTGCCCAGAATTAGACAACGTGTTATCTACAAAGACCCCTAGATCCTTCTCATTTAAGGAAACTCCCAACACACTGCCATTTAGTGTATAACTTGCATTTATATTGTTTTTGCCAAAGTGCATAACCTTGCATTTTTATGTTCATATGTTAGGATGCTTATGTCACAGGGTGAAGTTTATGCCCACAGAACACATCATCACTTTGTGTTTAATTTAAAAATGCTATTAGGTTGGTTAGTTTGCATCTCCTGAAGACGGCCCAATTTGAAGGGCTGAAACGTTGAATAAACCACTTTTTTGTATTGATGGAAGAAGTGCTGTGAGTGCGATTTATTTTTGGAAGAAGTATGGCATGGCTTATAACCAGTACCCAGGCAATTGTCTTGTTGTTTTTCGTAAGGCACCAGACGTGATTGTGTGTGTGTATATATATATATGTGTCTATGTGTATGTATACACACACAAACTTTTATAATTTTAACTTGATTTAACTTTTATTTAGGTAGTTTCTCCAGACTGCTGTGATGATATCACTGTAAAGAAAGATTTCGTTCTGGTGCGCTCATTTAAAGATGGCAAATTGTAAGTAAAATTAAAATGTCATATTCTTTGTTAATGGTGATTTAAAAGACTACCCAAAAGGAATTAGGCTAGTATTGCACATAGGGTTGTTTTTTTTAGAAACCAGCAATCCTCTGCCTTTCACCTCCAATTCAGTATTCACTGACATTTACGGCATTTGCCTGTCCATGTCCACAAAGGCCAGATTTCAGTGCAAAAATGTGGCGATACACATTCAAGTATATTGTTACAAATCTGTACTACTCCATGTAGAGTGCAGTGCACAGGCTAATTACTGACCATATAACTTGGGTTCTTTTTCATAACTTTTATTTATTTATATATATCAGTTCATAACATAGTAATAACATTTGTTCTACTTGTACAGTTCCAATCATAGAATATTGGTTCATAAAAAATATGTCAGCACAACATTTCCAACTCTCAGCTTCTTTTGAATTAGTTGGTTACCATAACCTAGGAGGAGCTTTGTAAGTGGGAGGCCAATAATCTATTGGTTTGATTGCTCCTGGGGGGGGAGGGGTTTCGTATTCTGGTTGTTCTTAGTTTTGCTGCATGGATATAACTTGGATTATATGGGTGAATTTAGCTATAATGCTGCCACTCCCTAATTAGTTCAGCTGCAGAATGCAATGTTAAATAGAGAATAATTAAAACTGTTATATAGAATCGGAACTGGTTAGTATTCAGGTATCCAGCATGATTATTTAATGGTAAATTTGACCAGATCACCTCTTTGGCTTTTCAGCATGGTAATAGAATTCTGTAAAACTTGCTAAAGCAAAATGATTTGGTGAAACTTTGATTTTACTGGAAATGATATTGCAAAAAATGTGGTGCTAAAATAACCAAATGGTGATGCTGTGCAGGTACATAAAATGGCCAGCAGAGGGGAGTAACTTCAAAGGAATAATATAAATAACAAAAGTAATGGAAGCTGATAGTCTAGATGTGACGGGTGAGAAGTTAAGCATAGTTTTGGTGCCCAATTATAGTGGTAATAGGAATTTTGTAAATATACACTTGCAATCAGTTTTTTTTTATTTGAGGACAATTGGGGACACACAGCTCCTGTCTAAGGCCAGTAGTCACCTCTTATAGTAACTCCAGCCAGGCCATCCTACATATTTGTTCCTATACTTTTAACTGTAGATGGGGAAGGTGTACTTTGTTGATCCAAATTTCCTTGTTGTACGAGAAATTATTTCTATATCTATATATTACACAGCATCATCCCAGGTGCATATGTTGTACTTTTTTGGTAATATATGCCTAAAACCACCTAAGAAAGATTAAGGATCTATTTTAAGGCAGTATAGATCATTATTTATATAGGATGCTGTAACGCTGAGTTCAACATCTCTAGCCTTTTTTAAATTCTTTAGAAAGCCTGTAACTCAGAATCTGTATTTAATTCACAGTGCTTCTGTTCCACGAAAGGAAATTCGCAACATTAATGAGATTTCCACAAAGCATGATATTTTTAAGCAAGGTGGGTTTTGAAATATTTATTTCACTTAGAGCTCTAAAATTAAGTATCCGTGACATTCATTAGGTAGCACCTTTTGGAGGCCTTAGTCTAGAATTGTAATAAGCTTTATTTTGTACTTTTTAACACATTTACTTTTAAAATAGTAATGGAATATCTTAACTATAAAGTAATATATTTTAAAGTTGAAGGGATGGTTAGTTCTAGAGGACAGAACTCTCCTTCATGACATTGTTCTGCTTGGGCATGTGGCATTTTTTCAGACATAATGTGGCTTAGTAGATGTGTATATACCCCAACCTTTTCCATTATAAATGAAAAATGATGGGTTTATGGCACAAGGCTGCCAATACTTTCAAGAATAATGGAAATTTGTGTTTATCGGCAATAGTTGCCCTCATATACAAAACCTAGGGGCACATTTACTAAGCTCGAGTGAAGGATTCGAATATAAATTCTTTGAATTTCGAAGTTTTTTTTGGGGTACTTTGACCATCAAATAGGCTACTTCGACCTTCGACTATGACTTAGATTCAAACAATTCGAAGTAAAAATCGTTTGACTATTCGACCATTCCATAGTCCATGTCTCTTTAAAAAAAACTTTGACTACATACTTCGCCACTTTAAACCTACCGAGCTACAATGTTAGCCTATGGGGACCTTCCCCATAAGTTTTCTAAACTATTTCTGATTGAAGAAAAATCATTAGATCAATGGATTAAAATCCTTTGAATTGTTCGATTGAAGGATTTTTACTTCGATCAATCGAAGTATTTGCAGTAAATCCTTCAACTTCGATATTCGAAGTCGAAGGATTTTACTTTGATGGTCGAATATCGAGGGTTAATTAACCCTCGATATTCGACTCTTAGTAAATGTGCCCCCTAATGTGCCATTGAAAAGAGAAATAAAACTCAGCAAATCATTTCACTGCAAATTCTGTACTTTATTTGGGACTTCTGTTTCAGCCCAAATACATCACAACCCTATAGCAGGTTAGGTATATACATAACATTTGCACAGAATATTGCGTGGTATCAAACAATCCATAATTGTTACTCAAAGCTTTAGACCACGCCCTGGAATTCTGTAAAAGTAAAACTATTCCTGCTAATTGGATAACGGAAGTAAAGGAGGGGAGTTCAAGCAGTGAAACTGAAGATGACGAGGAAGAGAATAAAGATGATGATGATAATGATAGCACTAATGAAGCAGAGGTAAGCAAAAAAGTTTTTTGGGTTTTTTTTGCTTTCTTTTAAATTTCTCTAAAAATTAGGTGTTTTTTTTGTTTGTGAAGATTCTCTTTCATCCAGGTCATTGTATATGTATAGAAATAAGTCAAATCAACTGGACTTGCTGTATTTTTTTCCTTGAAGACGTTTCACCAGTCATCCAACTGGCTTTCTCAATTCAGAATAACTTGTAAATCCTTCGAGAATATATATCCTCTGAAATGCTGCTCCAATCAGCATAATCTGTTACAGATTATGATGATTGGAGCAACATTTGAGAGGATATATATTCTCGAAGGAAGATTTACAAGTTATTCTGAATTGAGAAAGCCAGTTGGATGACTGGTGAAACGTCTTCAAGGAAAAAAATACACCAAGTCCAGTTGATTTGATTTCTATAGATATAGGTGGTTTTAATTAAAATAAATTCTCTACTGATTTCAAATTCTCAGAAAACCACTGTTTCCATATTTAAACCAAACATTTGTGCTGTAAGAAAATACAAATTGGATTGTGTTTCTTGACCATTTTTTTACCTGTGAGATAAGCACCATCATTGTGCTAAAGAGTGAAACATCACTCTTTCTACAGTTAGGCCCATAAATCTTTGGATAGAGACAACTTTTTTCTAATTTTGGTTCTGTACATTACCACAGTGAATTTTTTTTTTTTTTAAAGTTTTTATTTAGATTTTTTAAACATAACACAGTTAAGAACAATAAAGAGAAAGAAAAGGAAGAAAGTTAAGAAAGAAAGAGGGGAAGAGGGGAGGGGAGGTAAGGTATAAGATGATACATCCAACAAAGTAGTGTATAGGCTTTCAACCATCTTGAACAGTCAACCAAGTACCCCAGATCGCTTCAAATTTCGCGGGGCATCCTCTCGAGAGATAGGTCAGTTTCTGATTCGAGAGAGAGTCATTTACCAGAGTTTTCCAATATTGCAATGTGGGAGGGTTGAGCGATTTCCAGTGCATTAATATGGCTTTCTTAGCATAATACAGGAGCTGCAAATAACATAATTTAGTACATGGGTGCAGCTGCAGATCCCCTATAATCCCCAACAGACAGGTTTCTGGCGAACGTATGCCGGGGAGTGCAAGCTTTTCATTCAAGTATTGGAGGACTGCACTCCAAAAACCCTGAATTATTGGACAGGACCAAAATACATGAAACAGAGTACCAGATTCCACCCTGCACTTAGGGCACAGGTCCGAGACCGTACCATATATCTTAGCCAGGCGATATGGGGTTAAGTAAACTCTATTCAAAAATTTAATTTGAATAAGCCTGTCCCTCATAGATATTGATAGTGCAGGTACAAGTTGTAGTGCGTCCTTCCATTTTTCATCATCCAAGTCAGGTATATCTGCTTGCCATTTGCCCTTAACTCTTTCAAGGGGAGAGGGACCAGCGGTAGATAGTATTGTATAGAACCAGGATAGTGGTTTTGGCAAGTCTAACCTGTGCAGGTAGGTCTCAAGAGACGACACCTTTAAATCCACAGGTTTTGTTGGGAATTGCACGTTGAAAGCATGAAGTAATTGGAAATACCGAAACAACATATCTGGGTGGGGATGGAATTCCTGTTGGATTGTGGCAAAGCTCTTACAGTCACCCCCCATGACGATATCACCAAGAGTTTTAATCCCAATTTGTGCCCACCGGGCGATGTCAGGGAGGGAGCGTAAATGAGGGAGGTGATTATTACCCCATAGCGGGGCATGGGGGGACCAGGTGGTGGAGGTTCCTCGAACCAGTTCTATGGATTTCTGAAATGCTTTCACCACCGTTTGCATAGGGGTAGTGGTCACGTGATATGGGGAGACACCTCGGTAAGGGAGTTTGGCAAGGGCCTCAAAGGAGCCTATTACTGCTGCCTCTAGCACCACCGCTGAGTTGCTTCTATCAGGGACAATCCACCAGTGGGCATAAACCAGCTGGGCCGCAAGGAAGTAGAGTTTGAGATTAGGTAAAGCTAGGCCCCTTCCTGAAGCCGGCGCCTGTAACACCTTAAAGTTCAATCGGGGGTGTTCCCCTGCCCATAAGAAATTTTTAACTATTTTGTCCAGTCTGGTGAACCAATGGGCCTGCGGGGTTATGGGAGAGTTGTGGAGAGTATATAGAAATTTGGGTAAAAAGACCATTTTAAACATGTTAATTTTGCCAGGTAAAGAAAGAGGTAGATCTTGCCAAACAGCAACTTTGTTAGTCAGGGTCTGCACTACTGGATCTAAATTAAGTTGTACATACCTATTAAGGTCTTTATGGATCACTATACCCAGGTATTTGAACGAGTTCACAACCTTGAGTTGTAGTAAGGTGTCCGGCGAATCCGGGGGAAGGGGATCTATGGGGAACACCACCGACTTAGAGCGATTTATTTTCAGACCAGAGTAGCGTCCAAATTCAGAAATAGTTGCCAAGAGATTTTCAAGGGCTGTACCCGAGTTGGCCAGATAGACAAGCATATCATCAGCGTATAGGGAGATTTTTTCAGTCACGTTACCTACACAAAGGCCCTGTATATCCTCATTCGCCCGTATTTTAATGGCCAGGGGTTCTATAGCCAGGGCAAAAAGCAGAGGCGAAAGAGGACACCCCTGGCGGGTGCCCCTTCCCAGATAAATGCTATTGGAAACTTGTCCATTGACCAATACTTTGGCCCTCGGGTGCGCATACAGAAGCTGAATCCACTTCTGAAGTTTAGGACCTAGCTTTTACCGAGCTAATACCTCCCACAAGTATTGCCACTGGACCGTGTCAAAGGCCTTCGCTGTATCAAGGGACACTACAATTCTATTGCCCATGTTGAGATGCTGAATCGCTAGGTTAGTAAAGAGACGTCTCACATTGATATCCGTGGCCTTAGAGGGCATAAAGCCCGTCTGGTCCGGATGTACCAGATCAGGTGCTATCAATTTAAGTCTGTTGGCAATGACTTTGGCAAAAATCTTAATGTCACAGTTAAGGAGGGAGATAGGCCTGTACGAATTACATCTATCAGGGGGTTTGCCTTCCTTGTGTATTAGGGTAATAAAGGCATCATAGCAGGAGTCCGGCAGTACCCCAGTCCTAAAGGAGCCATTGAAGAGAGCAAGAAGTTTAGGGGCCAAAAAATCAACGTACTTCTTATACCATTCAATCAGAATCCCGTCCGGACCAGGCGTTTTCCCCACAGGAAACCCACCAATGGCATCTTTAATTTCATCTAAGGTAATATCTTGGTCTAACTGCGTGGCTATATCCGGAGAAATTTCTGGGAAATCTATAGCATCTAAGAACTCTTTAAGCCTGTCGGAGGTGTCGGGAGGAGATTGGTAGGTGATTTGAAAATACGTCTCAAATTGTCGCGTCATTAGGGTCGGGTCAGTATATAGAGCATTGCCATCAGTAATTGCCTGTATCACGGTCTTAGGTACATCTCCCCTGGCCAGGAGCGCCAGCAGCTTCCCATTTTTGTCGCCCTTGTCATACCAGGCAGCTGCTCTATATAGCTCCCGTTGCGAGTATTTGTCGACCAGTAGTAAGTCCAGTTCTCTCTGAGCTGATTGCATAGCCTTTTTAGTCACATCCGATTCGTTGTTCGTCAATTCTGATTCTGCTTCAGCTAGAGTGTCCTGTGCTAGAGAGAGAGCCCGGTCACCTTCACTACATGCTAATTTAATAAGGGAGATATATGCACCTCTAATAAAAGCCTTACCGGCGTCCCACACTATATGGTCAGCTGCCGTGCCCTGGTTTATTTCCCAATATTGTGTCAGCTGAGGGAGGAGACGCTCGTGAACCTGTGGGTTAGCTATCCATTTGGGGGGCAATCGCCATTTATCTCTTCCAACCTGATTGGTGGCACCCAGACATAATAATAGAGGGGCATGATCAGAACACATCCTTGTCAAGTATTCTACAGAGTCAACAAATGGCAATATTTCAGTTGTACCTAGACATATATCAATACGAGACATTGCCGCTGAGGCCACCGAGTAGCACGAATATTGTTTAAGCTGGGGATGTCTCCATCTCCAGACATCTATCAGGCCCGCAGCTTCCACCCAACGAGCAATAGTTTGTGTCATGGGCGGAGGGATGAAGTCTATCTAGAGCCGGGTTAGGGACCAAGTTAAAGTCGCCTGCCCATATCATACGATGGTCGCCCATTGTCGCTACTTTTTGTAAGATTTCATTTAGTAGGTGAATATCTGCGGGAGGTGGTAAGTAGACATTGACAATGATATAAATGGTACCCGCTATTTGGGCTTTCAAAATTAAATATCTGCCACCTCTATCCGTGGTCAATGCGTGAAAATGATAACGTAACGACTTTCTAATCAGGATAGCAACTCCCCTGGAGTATGTTGAGAAATCCGCATGGTATGCCACCGAAACCCAGTTCCGTTTCAGAGCACGGACTCTCTGGCCTACTAGATGTGTCTCCTGCAATAGGATAATATCTGCCGTATAACGCCGTATATTCGTATAACAAAAATATACGATGGTACAGGGGTAGAGTCTGAGGCTCCGTGGTACCTAAGATAACAAATGCTCGTCGGAGAACGAAGTTCTATCACTGCAGCAGGTTCGGACTGAAGTAGTCAAGCGAATCAGGCACTAGTGTAGTACATGCAATAGGCACAACAGATAGGAATACTCAGGCAGTGTAGATCTCAGGGTAGATCTGTCCCCTTGCCGTACACCGGCCACAGCATGGGCCAATAGTGCAGTGGATAGGACATGCCTCACTCTAGCGTATTACCAGCAGATAACCATGAAGGAGAGAGCAGGCTCCTATCTTGAGTATTCCACAGAGAGGGTGTGAAGAGTGGCTCTGAAAGCTCAAAAGTATATGTACGAAGAGTCTGTAGCAACCAGTCCGCATTCATGGCTCACAAAGTTCCAGCTATGTGCCATTGCAAGGTGGGAAAAGTACAGCCATACATCACCGAGCAGTGTGGGTACAAGTGGAGCAACGCCCGCACCCTATCACCCGTAAATGGAGTCTGCTACATACTGCTCAGGCGATAATACGAGGCTACATCAGTCAGAAAGGTATAAACAAGAATGATCTCACCTGCTGCAGCATGTTCTTCCAGCAACAGTCTACTCGGGACGGTGAGGGCTGGCTCTATGGGGCGGAGTACCCCTCGCATCAAGCCAGTCACTCGCATCTTGAGCTGAGGTGAAGAAATTGGCTCTGTCTCCATCTTGAACCCTCAATTTGGCTGGGTAGAGCATGCCATATTTCAAATTGGCTTCCCGCAGGTGACGCTTGACTGCCATAAAGGTGCTTCTTTGTCTTTGAAGCTCCGCAGAATAATCTGGGTAGATGGATACCTTTTTGCCTTCCACCGACATCTCTGGGCTTTGCCTGGCGTCCCGATCCCTGAAGTTCAGCAGCCGAACCAAGAAGGGCCTAGGAGGTGCTCCTGGCGGGAGAGTCCTACCTGGCACCCGATGGGCTCTTTCGACCGCATAGAAGGGTGAGAAGGCAGCTGCGGGGAGACAGTCTCTCAGCCATTTCTCTGCAAAGGCCACTGGGTCATTCCCCTCCGCTCTTTCTGGAAGTCCCAAAATACGTACATTATTTCGTCGCTGCCTATTTTCATAGTCGTCCAGCTTGTCCGTGCAGGCTTTAAGTTGAGTTTTCATGCGGGTTAGTGCAGCAGGGAGTGGAGCGCAGGTGTCCTCAAGGACCGAGATTCTGTTTTCTGTTTCACACACTCTCTCCCGCATAATCTGCAGGTCCGCCCGAAGTAGGGAAAGATCAACTTTGACCTCCTCCAACTTAGAGGACAGCGAGGTCCTGCAATCTGTAATTGCGTCCAGCAGCAGTTGCGTCGCAGCCTCAGGTTGCGAAGATGAGGAGCTCGCAGCCTCTGGATGAGGCTCTTTCGGCTGAGAGCCATTTTGAGAGGGTTGCCTGGCAAATTGCTCAAGTTTAGATGCCGCATCAGACTTGGGTTTTTGAGTTTTGCTGCCTCCCATCATGGAAAGAGGAGTGCCGTTGTATCAGGCAGCGTGCTTGTTGCTAGAATAGGGTCTCCAAAATAGTGGCAGAATATGGTACACGGAGCTCACATGTGGGTGTTCTACATTAGATCAGTGCCCATGTGTGAACAGTCCATAAGGGCAGGAGGTGGGCATGAGTGCGGTAGGGCCTAGCAGTAAAGCCGTCTAATGAGGTGGGTGCTCCACAACAGGACTTAGGGCTGCCTTTATAATATAGCCGCAGGCCTTTGTACTCCGTAGGGCCTCAGGCAAGAACAGTAGTCCTGTATAGTGGGAAGAGGCAGGAAGCCCCACAGTCTCAGGCCCTGGAAGCCTAAAGTGGAATGGGCCTTTGCTTGCCTTATGGACGGTGAGTTAGGGCGCCCCCAGGGTCAGCGTGGCACTCACCCCTGTAATACACCTCCGCGTGGGCCCTGTAGTGTTGGCCGCCGTCTCAGTCGGCAGGATGCGAAAGCCGGTCTGGATGCGCCCCGGTCAGAGCCGCACTGAAGACCGCGGCTTTAGGCGCGGGACTAGGCCGCACGTCAACTCGCAGAGCAGAAGCAGCAGGGGCGATGGATGCGAGACCGGATGGAAGCGGCCGACTCCGCGGGTCTTCAGGCAGCTTATATCTTGGGGAACAACTGACTATTACAGGGGATAACAGCCGGATTTAAGAGGGACCCTGGGAGCGCTTTAGAGATGCGTCCACGCTGCTTGCTGGCCAGCCACGCCCCCCTACCACAGTGAATTTTAAATGAAACAACTCACATGCAGTTGAACTTCAGACTTTGAGCTTTAATTCAGTGGGTTGAACAAAAAGATTGAATAAAATTGTGAGCAACTAAAGGCTTTTTTTTTAACACAATCGCTTCATTTCAGGGTCTCAATAGGACAATTAATTTAAAGGCTATTTCATGGGCAGGTGTGGGAAATTCCTTTATGTCATTATCAATGAAGCAGATAAAAGCCCTAGAGTTGATTTGAGGGGGGGGGGTTGCATGTATGTTGAAGATTTTGCTGTGAACAGACAACATGCGGTCAAAGGAGCTCTCCATGCAGGTGAAACAAGCCATCCTTAAGCTGCAAAAACAAAAAAAATACAATCCAAGAAATTGCTACAATATTAGGAGTGGCAAAATCTACAGTTTGGTACATCCTGAGAAAAAAAGCACTGGTGAACCCAGCAACGAAAAAAGACCTGGATGTCCACAGAAGACAACAGTGGTCGATGATCGCAGAATCATTTGGTGAAGAGCAACCCCTTCACAACAGCCAAACAAGTGAATAACACTCTCCAGGAGGTAGGCGTATCAATATCCAAGTCTACCATAAAAAGAAGACTGCATGAAAGTAAATACAGAGGGTGCACCTCAAGATGCAAGCCACTTATAAGCATCAAGAATAGAAATGCTAGATTAGACTATGCTAAAAACATCTAAAAAAGCCAGCACAGTTCTGGAAAAACATTCTTAGGACAGATGAAACCAAGATCAACCTCTACCAGAATGACGGCAAGAAAAAAGTATGGAGGAGGCGTGGAACAGCTCATGATCCAAAGCATACCACATCATCTGTAAAACATGGCAGAAGCAGTGTGATGGCTTGGGCATGCATGGCTGCCAGTGGCACCAGAACACTAGTGTTTATGGATGATGTGACACAGGAAAGAAGCAGCCGAATGAATTCTGAGGTGTTCAGACACATATTGTATGCTCAAATCCAGCTAAATGCAGTCAAATTGATTGGGAGTCGTTTCAAAATACAGATAATAATGACCCAAAACATACAGCCAAAGCAACCCAGGAGTTTATTTAAGCAAAGAAGTGGAATATTCTTCAGAGGCCAAGTAAATCACCTGATCTGAACCCAATTGAGCATGCATTTCACTTGTTGAAGACTAAACTCCAGACAGAAAGGCCCACAAACAAACAGCAAATGAAAACTGAAACTGTAAAGGCCTGGCAGAGCATTAAAAAGGAGGAAACACAGAATCTGGTGATGTCCATGAGTTCAAGACTTCAGGCTGTTATTGCCAGCAAAGCTTAATTTCCGGGTCTCAAAAAACCAAGTATTAGAAATGAACATTTTATTTTCAGTTTTTTAATTTGTCCCAACTACTTTTGAGCCCCTGAAATTAAGCGATTGTGTTAAAAAAAGACTGCCTCACATTTTTCTGCAATTTTTTTTTTCAACCCACTGAATTAAATCTGAAAGTCTGTAGTTCAACTGCATCTGAGTTGTTTTATTTAAAATTCATTGTGGTAATGTACAGAACCAAAATTAGAAAAAAGTTGTCTCTATCCAAAGATTTATGGGCCTAACTGTAGAAAGAGCCTGTATATGCTGTTTTCAGTTTAGCACCTCTAACAGTTCCAACTTTTTTTGTAGATTTAAACTTTAAAATTAATAATTTTAAAAAATGCTGTCACGGGAAAACGTTTTTGTTTCAAAATAAGTCAAATCAACTGGACTTGCTGCGTTTTTTACTTGCTGTGTTTTTTCCTTGAAGACGTTTCACCAGTCATCCAACTGGCTTTCTCATTTCAGAATAACTTGTAAATAGGACCTTTTTTCTTTAATATATGCTCTGGAATGTTGCTCCAATCATAATCTGAAGTTAGGTGTTTGTTGATTTGTTTGCATTGCATCCCTAGCCACACCTAGTGGTAGACATGAAAATAGCAACAAAGCAGGAAAACTGCTTTTTTCCTGATTGGGTTCTATTCTCATCTCACTTTTAACATTGCAAACACGTCCTATGACATGGCATAATACAATGGGAAGGGAATAAACAATAGCTGTCTCAAAGCAGTTCCATCCTGAAGTGCTGGCTCCTTCTTAAAGCTCAGGATAAGGCACTGAGATGGCTGCCTCCACACCAATATTACAGCTAAAAAAATAAATTTGTTGGTTCACAAATACAATTTTATATAGTAGAATTAATTATTTGCAGTGTAATTTAGAAATAAAAAGTAAACCATAAAGTCATAACTGAATCCCTTTAAGTCTTTAAAAATGTTACTTAGCTTTTCGCTCTGCAGTTATCCAGTTTGTAATTCAAGCAGTTATCTGTTAGGCTTCAAGTTTTCTTTCTTTAATAGAAAGATAAGTTAAAAAAAAAAAAAAAAGTTAAAAGATAAATTGTAGTCTCACTGACCAATAGTGTTTTGGCTGATCCCATTTGAAAGCTGGAAGGAGGCAGCAGAGAAAGGCAAATAATTCAAATCTAAACAAAAGGCCATTTTAAAAAAGATTTGTATTTTCTATTGTATAATAAAAAATGATTAAAATTCGAGTAAAGCTAATGATGCTTT